>NC_062227.1:4297428-4392428 GCF_902686445.1 Sciurus carolinensis
TGGGGCTGGTGACCGCCTTCTCTCCTGCGGGGGTGCTGAGCAGGGGGCTTCCTTTGCCTCGCTCTTACCCCCTGCCCATTTCTCTTTCCTTTGACTTTACGTGTGTATGTGTGTGAGTGTGCATTGACCCCATGCCCCACGTTGCTGGCAGGAGGTCGAGTGGACTGCAGAACCAATGAGAAAGGTGTGGAAAGTGTGCCCTGGACCACAGGTCACACACGTGTGGCGATGGCAGATGTCTCAGACTCTGATGCCACAGGTGCAGGGAACCAGTACATGCCAGACCTCGGGCAGCGAAACCGCCAGTACTCCTACACACAGAGACGTTTATCAGCCGGAAGTTTGATTTCAGGAAGGGTAAAAGAGGATTTTTGTCACTCCTAATTCCATTGGGAAAAACTGGCTTAGTCCTTGAACAGAGCTTGATGCTAACGTAAAGACTAATATAGACGCTAATAAATTCACCCGCAGGGAATATTACTTTAGTTAGACAAAAATGCAATAGACATTTTGTTATAATTTAATTAGAAAAATAAGATGCTCCTTCAGCCCAGATGAAAGGCCATAATTAAAAAGATGAGCTATTGGGAGGAATTCTGAATATAACCTTTTTTCTAATTTGTTCCTAGCTGCTCTATTCATGGTCCAAAAGCACTTAAGAAGTCGAGAAATTAGTAGAAAATGTACTTACCTTCAGCTCTGCAGCAGGAACTTTCTGGCCAAGATGACTGAGAGCAAATGAGCTTTGAAGAAAGCAAGCAAATGGGCCTTGGACCAGAAAGGACCGGAACAGATGCATCACTGGGAAAGACAGCTAGTTGTTATCATAACCTTGGGAAAATGTCATACGGAATGAGCTGCATGTTTCTGGTCAAGCGGAGTTAGAGAAGTGGAAAGCCACCCTCTGCATAAGATGTGATTTCCTGGATTCAGTCAGATGAGGTTGCTTCTACTGATTCCGACAACGTCCATGGCAGATTGTGCGGCTGTAATCTTGTTCTTTCCTAAATGTCATTTTAGAGTTGCTTTTAGTTTTAGAATGAAAGAATTAAATAAACTGGGGTTTTGAGAAAATGATTTTGGGAGAATTTGTTTTAAAATTGCCTGCAAACTTCTCAAGACATTTTGTGAACCTTTGGCTCATTAATCTCATTAAGAAGGAAATAATTCTTTTATTCATATTTCACAAGACCAAACAATGAGATAGAGGGAATTGTGTGTTCAAGGGCATGTAATAACCCACGGGCCAAGACAAAAGCCCACAACCTTCACGTCCTGCCAGTTCTTCTCTGTCTGAAAAGGTCATTGAAAGGTCTCATTAAAAGTTTTAGGGGTGCAATGGGGAGGGCCCTCTATTGGTGTCAGACACACCAATCTTAATTTTTTTTCTTTTTTTGTGCTGGAAATCATGGCCCCGTCCATGCTAAGAACCTGCTCTACCCTGGGGATACACCCCAGCCCAACTTGAATGTTTAAATGTATGCTGAGTCAAGTTTGGGGATAGATTTGGATCTTTGGGGCTGAAGCCAAGGCAGTGGCCACTTCTGAGAACATCATCTCCAGCTCAAGCTGAACATGTTCACATGTGGGTGATCTGGAAAAGACCGAGGGCAGAGGTCTGAGTCCCTGGCCTGGCCTGAGGCCAAGCTTGTTCTGCCAGAGCTCATGGACCTGGGTCATTCCAGGTTCCTGAGTAGATTCATGAGGCCCGCCAACCTGCCCTGCAGCTTAAAATAGGTCTTCTGGGTCTCTTTCCCCTTAGCAGAGCCGAGTATTAGAAGGGGGGCCGGGAAGGAAATTTATATGAAAGTTTGAGACGTTGCTTCAGAAAGCCACCACTGCATTACCTAGAAAAGCAGCGTCCACCATCCTCCACTCTCATATTGACAGCATCCCCAGGACCTTTGTCAAGATCTGCAGGTCTGATGAGTATTTAGGAAAACCAGGGTCAAGGCTGCAGAGTGGGACATCCATCAGGCAGGATGGCAGAGGGAGTTGTCTGGAAAGGCAAGCTCAGAGGGTTCCCTCTGTTTGAAGCCCTGGGCAGCTCTGTTGAGGAGAGACAGAGAGACTCAGGCAGGGGAAGTTTGCCTGAGGATTTGGCTAAGTCTCAGAGCAGATTTTGCTATTTTAATTCTTCCTTTGTGGTTTTTTATTTATATTTTTTCTTTTGACTCAGATTCCTCCAATTTTGCAAGATAAGAAGGCAGAAATCTCTTGGAAGAAGCAGAGTAGAATGACATGAGACTCTAGAGCTGGAGCAGGTCTCTGGACCTCCGTTTCCTCCTGTGAAGCAGTCTGTCGTGAGGATGGGCTGGGATCAGGTTTGTGAAGATGTCCAGGGACCTGTGGACATGCACACCAAGACCTGGGTTCTCATCATAAATGATACCCGGAGGTTACTGAGGGAATGGTCATTTAAAAAAAGATGCCTAGTTGTAGGGAAATTCATTGAGCTCCTGAGCATTTAAAAGCAAATTGTAAGATGAGGTATTGGTAGAAAATGTCTGTGTTGGATGTACAACCACATCACATTCCATGTTCCCTTAGGGAAAAGTCAAAGGGCAGAGGTGGAGGAGGGAAGGGACGGGAAGTTGATAGCAAGGGTCAGGGAGATAGAATGGGGGACAGGAAGGAGAAGGAGGAAGAGGCAGGACCAGGGATCTGTTTTCTAGGTCAGAGGGGCCATGTCTTTTTTTTTTTTTTTTTTTTTTTTTGTACCAGAGATTGAACCCAGGGATGCCTAACCCTGAGCCCATCCCCAGCCATTTTTTGTATTTTATTTAGAGACAGTTGCTTAAAACCTCACTAAGTTGCTGAGGCTGGCTTTGAAGTCACGATCCTCCTGCCTCAGCCTCCTGAGCCGCTGGGTTTATAGGCATGCACCACTGTGCCTGGTGGCCATGCCATTTTGACAATACAGAAACGCTGGGAATTAGAAGGTAACTCACATATGTCTTTGCTGAAATATGCTGGTGAAGCAATAAGAATAATCTACAGGGTTGGGGTCGTGGCTCAGTGGTAGAGCGCTTGCCTAGCATGCGTGAGGCACTGGGTTCGATTCTCAGCACCACATAAAAATAAATGAATAAAATAAAGGTCCATCAACATCTAAAATACCCAGAATAATTTATATACTCTTTCCCATGTATCAGCTACTACTGCTCTTCTGAGTGTCTCGTGCCTGTCGCTATTTCATCTTCACAACTTGTGTGTGACATGATCGTTCTGACCCCATTTACAATGAGGCAGAGGCCACCATAAGCATTTAAGATCTTGTTCTAAGGATGAAGAAAAGTCACTGGGGCTTGAGAATGAGGATTGCGTGACCTGATTTTGGATTGGGAAGCATCCCTCGGCTGCGCCAGGGATAAGGGGTTGCGGGGACCAGAGGGGAGAAGCAAAAGCCTGTTGGGAGTGACTGGAGGAGGGGTGGGAAGAGAGGAAGTGGAACTGGAGGATTGGATATGCTTTTTTAAATTTAAGTTTAACTTTTAAAATAAACACTCTGTGTGTTGAAGATGGACAGCATGATTTTTTGATAGACACATACATGGTGGATGGGTCCCCACAGACAAGCCAGTTAACACCCGTCATCTCCCAGGATCATCTCATTGTTCTCATTTTGCGGTGAGAACTTTTAAGACCTGCTCTTTCAGCAAATTACCACCAGGATGCACATGAGGGCTCCCTGACTTCCCGGCAGGAACAGCACTTCGAGCCCCTCAACTAGCGCCTCCTCACCCAGCCCCACGCTGGCCCTTCTGCTCTCTGTGTCCATGAACTAGGTGTCTACATGCCGCAGAGACCTGAGGTGAAGCATCGCTGGGCACTGCAGAATCCCGTGAGAAGGGCAGGGGCAGGGATGGCCCTATGGGGGTCAGACTGTCCAGGAAAGGATTTCCTTGGGAAATTTGTGCAGCAGGGTGTCCTGGCAAGCCAGTGACCTGCAGGAGTGTGGGACAGAGTTCTCCAGAAGGCAGGAGTGACAGGATCTGAGAACTAGAGGACAGGGCTGGGGACCCTCCAACCGGAACACAGGATAGCATATGATGCAGCTATAGGGAGCAAGGCCTGGTGTGCGTAAGGGTTACTCTGAATTGTCAGCTTGACTGGATTAAGAGATGCCCATGGTTAAGAGGCCTCTGGGTGTGTCCGTGAGGGCGTGTCTAGGCATGATTGGCATGTGGGGTAGGAACTGAAGTGGAGCCCCTCCCTCAGCGTGGGCAGCACCACCCAATAAGATGGTGGCTTGGATGGAAGAACAAGGAAGCAGATGCAGACGCAGCTGGGCTCTTCTCGAATGGATTCTTGATCGCTGCTTCAATCATCTGAGGATATCAGACTCTTGCTCCTTCGCTCTTCCAATGGGAACTCTGCCAGTGATTCTCCAGGGAGCTTCCAGAAGCCTTGGTCTCCGGCTAAGGCAGCACCATTGACCCTTCTCGTTCTGTGGCTTCTGTCTCTTGGACTGCGCAGCTGCTGGTTCGTCCAGCTCTCTAGCCTGCAGATGGCCACTGTGGACTATCAAGCTTCTGGTCTAATAAATCCGCTTTTTATAATCCTACTTCCGGTTGATTCTGTTCCTCTGGAGAACCTTGACTAATGCAGTGTGGGAAGATGGGGTCCTGCCTGCTCAATTGCTCATCTTCTCATGGAAGTGTGAGGCAATGCTGTTTTATCTGTGCGACCAACATTTGAGCTACCCCAGTGAATTATAAGAGCGCATTGATGCAAATCCAAGAAGATTCACCAAAGTCACATCAATAAGACACAAAATTAGAGTCCACCAATAAAACCCTAGGGAGCACAATTCTTAACTACTACATTAATTTTGACCTCATCTCTAATATTACTGGAATTCATTTATAGAAGCCTATGCTTACACAAAAACCCAGTAATAATGATTGGCACAAAGTTGGTACTCATCAAACAACTCTCGTCTCACCCTTGACTTTCTTTCAACCCTTCTGTCAACTAGCACTCTCTTGTGCATTAGCTTCTGTGATCCTCATGACAACCTTTTGCATTGCATAAAGTCAGGTCAAGATGTTTCCATTCGCTCTCTTTAACTCTCATCTGCGGCATGTGTACAATGTGATTGGTACCACACTGGGTTCTGGGGATTCAGAGGTGTAAGGTGCAGCCTCTGACCTGGAAGAGTTCAGTATCTAGTTAGGAAGCAGGACCACATTGGTACAGAGAAGCAAGAGTGTGACAAGTGCTATATCCAAAGTATCGTCCTTGTCGAAGTGCCCGCTTCTCTGCTGTTGCAGTAAGAATGTCTTCTCACGTGGCCGAATCCGCACTGTGAATGGTAACTAGGATGTCGCTAAGCGATATGGCTGGGAAGAGCATTCCAGGAACAGAATGAAGCAGCTAGAGGAGCGCACCTTTGGGTTTCTGGAAAGGAGAGGGAATTGAACAGAGAGGGCAGAGGGAAGGAAGTGGCCCGTCCCGGTGATGATCAGGATGGCCCATGGGGCCAGAACCTCTGCCTGTGGCCGTTGGATCTGCAACCAATGTGTTGTATGACCTTGAACTCGGTACCCAACCTTTCCAGCCTTTGCTTTCTAGTTTTCTTTTCTCTGAAAGGATATTAAAATGTCCTCACTGTGGCAGGGACAGCACGCTCACTGAACACCACATGTGCTCATCCACATTCCTGGTTTCTCTTTCAGTTCTGTTAGGAACGACTGTCAACTCCTGCCAACGGACTGCGTGGTGTTGAGCACCAGTCCACCTGAGCAGATGAAGAGCTTTATCTCTTGTGCCGGGGCCTTGGAGCCATGTTGTGTGTTCCTTATGATGTCAGAGCCTCTGCCAATGGGTCCTGAGTGACAATGTGGAGCAGAGACCTCTCTGACCCGTATGGTACCTGTCATGAAAAATAAAATTTTACGTGTTAAACCATGATGTTTTCGAGTTACTGTGTTACTGCATGTTTTAGTCAATGTTATCATTGATGCGACCAAATACCTGACAAGAATTTTGAGAAGGAAAAGCTTCTTTTGTCTCATGGTTTTAGAGGTTCAGTCCATAGTTGACTGACTCCATACCTCTCAGCCCAAGGTGGGGCAGAACACCATGGCGGAAGGGCATGGCCGAGGAAGGCATCTCAGAACATGATATCCAGGGAGCAGACAGAACTCTGCTCACCAGAGACAAAACACAAACACCCCAGTGAGCTGCTTCCTCCTCCTACATCTTACTTGCTTATAGCTACCACCCAGTTAATCCATTCAAGTGGATTAATCCACCAAGTAGTTTACAGCTCTCATCCTCTAATCACTTCACCTCTGAATGTTCTTGGATCATCTCACATGTGAGCTCTGGGGGGACCCCTCCTATCTAAACCATAACACTGCAGCCTGGCTTGCTCCATCTATCAGGACCAGTCAGCGCTGTGATAAGGAGCAGATGAACTGACATGGGTCGAGCGCACAGAGCAGCAGGCACATAGCAGGTGCTCTGTGAAAATCTGTTACTGAATACAAGGGCGGAGGGCAGGGACTGGCGAGGACATGGGGTGAGTTAACCCAGCATGATTTGGATCATGAAAAACTGAGAGTAGGTAATGATCTGCCAGTGGGGACATAGTAGAGGTAGTGACAGCACTCCGGGGCTGCCGCCAATTGCTGTCATCATCGTCACAGGAGCTCCTGACTGGTAGGCGCAGAAGAGCAGGCTGATGGACAGTTTGGTTGATGGAGGTGGGATGTGACACCTGTCATACTCTAAAGCTAAAGGCTGTTTTAAAGATCACGGGTATTGGGATCAAGTGGTTAGGATCACGGGTATTGGGGTCAGGTTGTTAGGATCGCGGTTATTGGGATTGGGTTGTTAGGATCACGGTTATTGGGATCAAGTGGTTAGGATCACGGTTTTTGGGACTGGGTTATTTTTGTGCAGGGTGTGATGGGTGCTGCACTTGAAATAAGGCTTGTATCTTACCCCCTGCCGTGCACTGCCTTTGGGGCTGGGGGAGGCCACAGGTGGAGGGCCAGGTCACAGAGCCAGCACGGTCAGAAGCTGAGGGGTCTCAGCAAGAAGGTGAGCCAGGAGTTCTCACTTCTCTGCAGCCCCTTCTGCACAGAGGAAGAGGCCGTCCTGGAGAGGCTGGCGGCCCCAGGCCACCCTGTTCCACGGAGGAGGACGCGCCTTGCGCTCCTCCTTCCCCGCTGCTGGGCCTCCAGCTCTGCACAGCTGTGGCCGCCTGCTCTTGACTTCTCTTCTCTGGCAACCCTCAGTCTTCTCCCTTCCTCCATTTCATCCCCAGAATCACTTATTTTTTATTTTCCTGAATTTTCTGTGTATTCCCACGTCTCCTGAACAGGAACTTCGGTGAGATGCAGAAGCAGCTGGGATCCTGGAGGGAGGGCTCACCTGGACGGGATCCTCTGGTAAGGAAAGGGCTGCTTACGGAGTTTTGGGCAGAGCCTGGAGACAGCCAGACCTGTTAGCAGCCTCGGCCTGTGGACCAGCAGGGGAAGGGGAAGAGTAGCCTCTCCTCTTTCCTTCACCAGAAGCCGAGGGCCAGGCAGCTGTAATACATCCCTCCTGCTCAGCTTCCTGGACCCCGGCACTGGCGAGAAAGGATGTATGGGAGTCCTGAGGAGCACATGGAAGATTTCCGCACCCTTAAATCTCTTCAATAAAATTGGTGAGGCTGGGGAGATAGCTCAGTTGGTAGAATGCTTGCCTCGCAAGCACAAGGCCCCGGGTTCAATCCCCAGCACCGAGAGAAAAAATAAAAGTTGTTGGACGGAGTTCCTGCTCTAGACCCCACGGACCAGACCAAATCAGAATGGAATCACTCATTTGAGATGCCACATCGTCAAACTGAACAGACAAAGAGTTTTCCCCAAACCAGGAGATTCACAGCAACCCATGAAGGGACCAGGCAACCCCGGGTGGCATGATAAAAGTCCCCTGTGCATTAACCATACAAGAAAAGTGACTTGGAAGCAACCAATCCGCCTTTTCTGTGCAGGCACCTCCTGGGCTCTGCTCAGGGGAGCGCCATTGCTTCATGGAAGGGACGGAACGGAGGCTGCCTGGCTCACAGGTTGCTAGTAAAAACCAATCAGATCTTTAAACTCAACTTGTTGAACTTCCGCTCTTGGACGGCACAGATGTTCAAGTCCCCAGGAGCTGGCTCGGGAGGGGTCTGCGGAGATCTCCGTGGGTGCCCTCTGCCTGGGTCTCATAGCACTGCCCCTGTTGTCTTGGCCCAAGTCCCAGTCCCAGACGTGTGCTCCTCCATGAGCCCCACGCCACTGTCCCAGCCTGCTGCTGTGTCCCTGAGCAGTGCAAGGAGCCCATTGTGGTCGCGACTTACCAGGCAGAAGCAGGACGGTTCTGTGACAAGAGCACGCTGCATCCTTGGACCTGCCTGTCCTGTGTGTAGCTGTCGAGAGGCCTGCTGGGAAAGGATTCCTGACAGAGCCAGGTTTCCACACCGGCATCACCCAGCACCCCATAATGCTCTCTCTGCACTTGGCCACAAGTAACCGTGCTCCCTTACCATTACCTGTCTTCACCAGAGAGGATACACAGACCACAAGGCTCAGCATGCCTGTGCACGTTCAAATGCAGAACGAATCAGGTTGGAAACCTTCAGAAACAGAGGAGCTGTTCGTAACTCCCTTGGTTCAGAGGGGGCTGTGCTGTCAATTACTTAGGAATTTCCCTGGAAAAGAAAAAAAAAAATTCGCTTTCGGTACACAGCCAGTTCATATGAACAGGGCCACTTATCATTACTTTAAATGAAACGCCTCTGGAAGATCCAGAGACTTAGCTGGAGGTCCCAAAGGGGTCACTTGGTTCAGAAAGTCTCATCTGCAGATAAGGACACTGAAGTCCTTGGAGGGAAAATTACAGCCTCATAGTCATCTTGTAAGACTTGACATGCCCGACTCCTAAAACACACAACTCCTAAAAGTCCTCATCCCACACCTAACACACACAGCCATGGAGTCCCCATCCCACACCTAAAACACACAGCCATGGAGTCCCCATCGCACACCTAACACACCCAGTCATGGAGTCCCCATCCCACACCTAACACACCCAGTCATGGAGTCCCCATCCCACACCTAACACACACAGGCATGGAGTCCCCATCCCACACCTGACACAGAGCCCATGGAGTCCCCATCCCACACCTAACACACACACACAGCCATGGAGTCCCCATCCCACACCTAACACACAGCCATGGAGTCCCATCCCACACCTATCACAGACACAGCCATGGAGTCCCCATTCCACACCTAACACACACAGCCATGGAGTCCCCATCCCACACCTAACACACACAGCCATGGAGTCCCCATCCCACACCTGACACAAAGCCCATGGAGTCCCCATCCCACACCTAACACACACACACAGCCATGGAGTCCCCATCCCACACCTATCACACACAGCCATGGAGTCCCCATCCCACACCTAACACACACAGCCATGGAGTCCCCATCCCACACCTAACACACACAGGCATGGAGTCCCCATCCCACACCTAACACACACACACAGTCATGGAGTCCCCATCCCACACCTAACACACACAGCCATGGAGTCCCCATCCCACACCTATCACACACTTCCATGGAGTCCCCATCCCACACCTAACACACAACCATGGAGTCCCCACCCCACACCTAACACACACAGCCATGGAGTCCCCATCCCACACTTAACACACACACACAACCATGGAGTCCCCATCCCACACCTAACACACACAGCCATGGAGTCCCCATCCCACACCTATCACACACAGCCATGGAGTCCCCATCCCACACCTATCACACACAGCCATGGAGTCCCCATCCCACACCTATCACACACAGCCATGGAGTCCCCATCCCACACCTATCACACACAGCCATGGAGTCCCCATCCCACACCTAACACACACAGCCATGGAGTCCCCATCCCACACCTAACACACAGAGCCATGGAGTCCCCATCCCACACCTATCACACACAGGCATGGAGTCCCCATCCCACACCTAACACACACAGCCATGGAGTCCCCATCCCACACCTAACACACACAGCCATGGAGTCCCCATCCCACACCTAACACACACAGCCATGGAGTCCCCATCCCACACCTAACACACACACACAGCCATGGAGTCCCCATCCCACACCTAACACACACAGCCATGGAGTCCCCATCCCACACCTAACACACAGCCATGGTGTCCCCATCCCACACTAACACACAGCCATGGAGTCCCCATCCCACACCTAACACACAGCCATGGAGTCCCCATCACACACCTATCACACACACACAGCCATGGAGTCCCCATCCCACACCTATCACACACAGCCATGGAGTCCCCATCCCAGACCTAACACACAAGGCCATGGAGTCCCCATCCCACACCTATCACACACACACAGCCATGGAGTCCCCATCCCACACCTAACACACACACAGCCATGGAGTCCCTATCCCACACCTAACACACAGCCATGGTGTCCCCATCCCAGACCTAATACACACAGCCATGGAGTCCCCATCACACACCTATCACACACCCCAGCCATGGAGTCCCCATCGCACACCTATCACACACAGCCATGGAGTCCCCATCCCACACCTATCACACACAGCCATGGAGTCCCCATCCCACACCTAACACACACAGCCATGGAGTCCCCATCCCACACCTAACACACACAGCCATGGAGTCCCCATCCCACACCTAACACACACAGCCATGGAGTCCCCATCCCACACCTAACACACACAGCCATGGAGTCCCCATCCCACACCTATCACATACACACAACCATGGAGTCCCCATCCCTCACCTATCAAACACTGCCATGGAGTCCCCATCCCACACCTAACACACACACAGCCATGGAGTTCCCATCCCACACCTAACACACACAGCCATGGAGTCCCCATCCCACACCTATCACACACAGCCATGGAGTCCCCATCCCACACCTAACACACACACAGCCATGGAGTCCCCATCCCACACCTAACACACACACACAGCCATGGAGTCCCCATCCCACACCTAACACACACACAGCCATGGAGTCCCCAACCCACACCTAACACACACACACAGCCATGGAGTCCCCATCCCACACCTAACACACACAGCCATGGAGTCCCCATCCCACACCTGACACAGAGCCCATGGAGTCCCCATCCCACACCTAACACACACACACAGCCATGGAGTCCCCATCCCACACCTATCCCACACAGCCATGGAGTCCCCATCCCACACCTAACACACACACAGCCATGGAGTCCCCATCCCACACCTAACACACACACACAGCCATGGAGTCCCCATCCCACACCTAACACACACACAGCCATGGAGTCCCCATCCCACACCTAACACACACACACAGCCATGGAGTCCCCATCCCACACCTAACACACACAGCCATGGAGTCCCCATCCCACACCTGACACAGAGCCCATGGAGTCCCCATCCCACACCTAACACACACACACAGCCATGGAGTCCCCATCCCACACCTATCCCACACAGCCATGGAGTCCCCATCCCACACCTATCAAACACTGCCATGGAGTCCCCATCCCACACCTAACACACACACAGCCATGGAGTCCCCATCCCACACCTAACACACACAGCCATGGAGTCCCCATCCCACACCTATCACACACAGCCATGGAGTCCCCATCCCACACCTAACACACACAGCCATGGAGTCCCCATCCCACACCTAACACACACAGCCATGGAGTCCCCATCCCACACCTAACACACACAGCCATGGAGTCCCCATCCCACACCTAACACACACACACAGCCATGGAGTCCCCATCCCACACCTAACACACACAGGCATGGAGTCCCCATCCCACACCTGACACAGAGCCCATGGAGTCCCCATCCCACACCTAACACACACACACAGCCATGGAGTCCCCATCCCACACCTATCCCACACAGCCATGGAGTCCCCATCCCACACCTAACACACACACAGCCATGGAGTCCCCATCCCACACCTAACACACACACACAGCCATGGAGTCCCCATTCCACACCTAACACACACACAGCCATGGAGTCCCCATCCCATACCTAACACACACACACAGCCATGGAGTCCCCATCCCACACCTAACACACACAGCCATGGAGTCCCCATCCCACACCTGACACAGAGCCCATGGAGTCCCCATCCCACACCTAACACACACACACAGCCATGGAGTCCCCATCCCACACCTATCCCACACAGCCATGGAGTCCCCATCCCACACCTAACACACACACAGCCATGGAGTCCCCATCCCACACCTAACACACACAGCCATGGAGTCCCCATCCCACACCTAACACACACACAGCCATGGAGTCCCCATCCCACACCTAAAACACACAGCCATGGAGTCCCCATCGCACACCTAACACACCCAGTCATGGAGTCCCCATCCCACACCTAACAAACCCAGTCATGGAGTCCCCATCCCACACCTAACACACACAGCCATGGAGTCCCCATCCAACACCTAACACACACAGCCATGGAGTCCCCATCCCACACCTAACACACACAGCCATGGAGTCCCCATCCCACACCTATCACATACACACAACCATGGAGTCCAAATCCCACACCTATCAAACACTGCCATGGAGTCCCCATCCCACACCTAACACACACACAGCCATGGAGTCCCCATCCCACACCTAACACACACAGCCATGGAGTCCCCATCCCACACCTAACACACACACACAGCCATGGAGTCCCCATCCCACACCTATCACACACACACAGCCATGGAGTCCCCATCCCACACCTATCACACACACACAGCCATGGAGTCCCCATCCCACACCTATCACACACACACAGCCATGGAGTCCCCATCCCACACCTATCACACACACAGCCATGGAGTCCCCATCCCACACCTATCACACACACACAGCCATGGAGTCCCCATCCCACACCTAACACACACACAGCCATGGAGTCCCCATCCCACACCTAACACACACACACAAATATGGAGTCCCCATCCCACACCTAACACACACACAGCCATGGAGTCCCCATCCCACACCTAACACACACACAGAGCCATGGAGTCCCCATCACACACCTATCACACACACACAGCCATGGAGTCCCCATCCCACACCTATCACACACACACAGCCATGGAGTCCCCATCCCACACCTATCACACATTCACAGCCATGGAGTCCCCATCCCACACCTATCACACACAGCCATGGAGTCCCCATCCCACACCTAACACACACACACAGCCATGGAGTCCCCATCCCACACCTATCACACACAGCCATGGAGTCCCCATCACACAACTAACACACACACACAGCCATGGAGTCCCCATCCCACACCTAACACACACACACAGCCATGGAGTCCCCATCCCACACCTATCACACACAGCCATGGAGTCCCCATCCCACACCTAACACACACACACAGCCATGGAGTCCCCATCCCACACCTAACACACACAGCCATGGAGTCCCCATCCCACACCTAACACAGAGCCCATATAGTCCCCATCCCACACCTAACACACACAGAGCCCATGGAGTCCCCATCACACACCTAACACACACTCACAGCCATGGAGTCCCCATCCCACACCTAACACACACAGCCATGGAGTCCCCATCCCACACCTAACACACACACACACAGCCATGGAGTCCCCATCCCACACCTAACACACAGCCATGGAGTCCCCATCCCACACCTATCACAGACACAGCCATGGAGTCCCCATTCCACACCTAACACACACAGCCATGGAGTCCCCATCCCACACCTAACACACACAGCCATGGAGTCCCCATCCCACACCTGACACAAAGCCCATGGGGTCCCCATCCCACACCTAACACACACACACAGCCATGGAGTCCCCATCCCACACCTATCACACACAGCCATGGAGTCCCCATCCCACACCTAACACACACAGCCATGGAGTCCCCATCCCACACCTAACACACACAGGCATGGAGTCCCCATCCCACACCTAACACACACACACAGTCATGGAGTCCCCATCCCACACCTAACACACACAGCCATGGAGTCCCCATCCCACACCTATCACACACTTCCATGGAGTCCCCATCCCACACCTAACACACAACCATGGAGTCCCCACCCCACACCTAACACACACAGCCATGGAGTCCCCATCCCACACTTAACACACACACACAACCATGGAGTCCCCATCCCACACCTAACACACACAGCCATGGAGTCCCCATCCCACACCTATCACACACAGCCATGGAGTCCCCATCCCACACCTATCACACACAGCCATGGAGTCCCCATCCCACACCTATCACACACAGCCATGGAGTCCCCATCCCACACCTATCACACACAGCCATGGAGTCCCCATCCCACACCTAACACACACAGCCATGGAGTCCCCATCCCACACCTAACACACACAGCCATGGAGTCCCCATCCCACACCTAACACACACACACAGCCATGGAGTCCCCATCCCACACCTAACACACACAGCCATGGAGTCCCCATCCCACACCTAACACACACACACAGCCATGGAGTCCCCATCCCACACCTAACACACACAGCCATGGAGTCCCCATCCCACACCTAACACACACACAGCCATGGAGTCCCCATCCCACACCTAACACACACACACAGCCATGGAGTCCCCATCCCACACCTAACACACACACAGCCATGGAGTCCCCATCCCACACCTAACACACACACACAGCCATGGAGTCCCCATCCCACACCTAACACACACACAGCCATGGAGTCCCCATCCCACACCTAACACACAGCCATGGAGTCCCCATCCCACACCTAACACACAGCCATGGAGTCCCCATCACACACCTAACACACAGCCATGGAGTCCCCATCACACACCTATCACACACACACAGCCATGGAGTCCCCATCCCATACCTATCACACACAGCCATGGAGTCCCCATCCCAGACCTAACACACACAGCCATGGAGTCCCCATCCCACACCTATCACACACACACAGCCATGGAGTCCCCATCCCACACCTAACACACACACAGCCATGGAGTCCCCATCCCACACCTAACACACAGCCATGGTGTCCCCATCCCAGACCTAACACACACAGCCATGGAGTCCCCATCACACACCTATCACACACACACAGCCATGGAGTCCCCATCCCACACCTATCACACACAGCCATGGAGTCCCCATCCCACACCTATCACACACAGCCATGGTGTCCCCATCCCACACCTAACACACAGCCATGGAGTCCCCATCCCCGACCTAACACACACAGCCATGGAGTCCCCATCACACACCTATCACACACACACAGCCATGGAGTCCCCATCCCACACCTATCACACACAGCCATGGAGTCCCCATCCCACACCTATCACACACAGACATGGAGTCCCCATCCCACACCTAACACACAGCCATGGAGTCCCCATCCCACACCTAACACACACAGCCATGGAGTCCCCATCCCACACCTAACACACACACAAAACCATGGAGTCCCCATCCCACACCTAACACACACACAGCCATGGAGTCCCCATCCCACACCTATCACACACAGCCATGGAGTCCCCATCCCACACCTATCACACACAGGCATGGAGTCCCCATCCCACACCTAACACACACAGCCATGGAGTCCCCATCCCACACCTAACACACACAGCCATGGAGTCCCCATCCCACACCTAACACACACAGCCATGGAGTCCCCATCCCACACCTAACACACACACACAGCCATGGAGTCCCCATCCCACACCTAACACACACAGCCATGGAGTCCCCATCCCACACCTAACACACAGCCATGGTGTCCCCATCCCACACTAACACACAGCCATGGAGTCCCCATCCCACACCTAACACACAGCCATGGAGTCCCCATCACACACCTATCACACACACACAGCCATGGAGTCCCCATCCCACACCTATCACACACAGCCATGGAGTCCCCATCCCAGACCTAACACACAAGGCCATGGAGTCCCCATCCCACACCTATCACACACACACAGCCATGGAGTCCCCATCCCACACCTAACACACACACAGCCATGGAGTCCCTATCCCACACCTAACACACAGCCATGGTGTCCCCATCCCAGACCTAATACACACAGCCATGGAGTCCCCATCACACACCTATCACACACCCCAGCCATGGAGTCCCCATCGCACACCTATCACACACAGCCATGGAGTCCCCATCCCACACCTATCACACACAGCCATGGAGTCCCCATCCCACACCTAACACACAGCCATGGAGTCCCCATCCCAGACCTAACACACACAGCCATGGAGTCCCCATCCCACACCTATCACACAGCCATGGAGTCCCCATCCCACACCTAACACACACACAACCATGGAGTCCCCATCCCACACCTAACACACACAGCCATGGAGTCCCCATCCCACACCTAACACACAGCCTTGGAGTCCCCATCCCACACCTATCACACACACAACCATGGAGTCCCCATTCCACACCTAACACACACAGCCATGGAGTCCCCATCCCACACCTAACACACACAGCCATGGAGTCACCATCCCACACCTAACACAGAGCCCATGGAGTCCCCATCCCACACCTAACACACACACACAGCCATGGAGTCCCCATCCCACACCTATCACACACAGCCATGGAGTCCCCATCCCACACCTAACACACACAGCCATGGAGTCCCCATCCCACACCTAACACACACAGGCATGGAGTCCCCATCCCACACCTAACACACACACACAGTCATGGAGTCCCCATCCCACACCTATCACACACACAGCCATGGAGTCCCCATCACACACCTATCACACACACACAGCCATGGAGTCCCCATCCCACACCTAACACACACAGCCATAGAGTCCCCATCCCACACCTATCACACACTTCCATGGAGTCCCCATCCCACACCTAACACACAGCCATGGAGTCCCCATCCCACACCTAACACACACACACAGGCATGGAGTCCCCATCCCACACCTAACACACAGCCATGGAGTCCCCATCCCACACCTAACACACACACACAACCATGGAGTCCCCATCCCACACAAAACACACACAGCCATGGAGTCCCCATCCCACACCTAACACACACACACAACCATGGAGTCCCCATCCCACACCTAACACACACAGCCATGGAGTCCCCATCCCACACCTAACACACACACGGAGCCATGGAGTCCCCATCACACACCTATCACACACACACAGCCATGGAGTCCCCATCCCACACCTAACACACACTCAGCCATGGAGTCCCCATCCCACACCTATCACACACACACAGCCATGGAGTCCCCATCCCACACCTATCACACACACAGCCATGGAGTCCCCATCCCACACCTATCACACACACACAGCCATGGAGTCCCCATCCCACACCTAACACACACACAGCCATGTAGTCCCCATCCCACACCTAACACACACACACAGCCATGGAGTCCCCATCCCACACCTAACACACACACAGCCATGGAGTCCCCATCCCACACCTAACACACACACAGCCATGGAGTCCCCATCCCACACCTAACGCACACACAGAGCCATGGAGTCCCCATCGCACACCTATCACACACACAGCCATGGAGTCCCCATCGCACACCTATCACACACACACAGCCATGGAGTCCCCATCCCACACCTATCACACACTCACAGCCATGGAGTCCCCATCCCACACCTATCACACTCAGCCATGGAGTCCCCATCCCACACCAAACACACACACAGCCATGGAGTCCCCATCCCACACCTATCACACACAGCCATGGAGTCCCCATCCCACACCAAACACACACACAGCCATGGAGTCCCCATCCCACATCTAACACACACACACAGCCATGGAGTCCCCATCCCACACCTAACACACACAGCCATGGAGTCCCCATCCCACACCTAACACACACACACAGCCATGGAGTCCCCATCCCACACCTAACACACACAGCCATGGAGTCCCCATCCCACACCTAACACACACAGCCATGGAGTCCCCATCCCACACCTAACACACACAGCCATGGAGTCCCCATCCCACACCTAACACACACACACAGCCATGGAGTCCCCATCCCACACCTATCACACACACAGCCATGGAGTCCCCATTCCACACCTAACACACACAGCCATGGAGTGCCCATCCCAAACCTAACACACACAGCCATGGAGTCCCCATCCCACACCTAACACAGAGCCCATGGAGTCCCCATCCCACACCTAACACACACACACAGCCATGGAGTCCCCATCCCACACCTATCACACACAGCCATGGAGTCCCCATCCCACACCTAACACACACAGCCATGGAGTCCCCATCCCACACCTAACACACACAGGCATGGAGTCCCCATCCCACACCTAACACACACACACAGTCATGGAGTCCCCATCCCACACCTAACACACACAGCCATGGAGTCCCCATCCCACACCTATCACACACTTCCATGGAGTCCCCATCCCACACCTAACACACAGCCATGGAGTCCCCATCCCACACCTAACACACACACACAGGCATGGAGTCCCCATCCCACACCTAACACACAGCCATGGAGTCCCCATCCCACACCTAACACACACACACAACCATGGAGTCCCCATCCCACACAAAACACACACAGCCATGGAGTCCCCATCCCACACCTAACACACACACAGCCATTGAGTCCCCATCCCACACCTAACACACACAGCCTTTGAGTCCCCATCCCACACCTATCACAAACAGCCATGGAGTCCCCATCCCACACCTATCACACACAGCCATGGAGTCCCCATCCCACACCTATCACACACAGCCATGGAGTCCCCATCCCACACCTATCACACACAGCCATGGAGTCCCCATCCCACACCTAACACACACAGCCATGGAGTCCCCATCCCACACCTAACACACACACAGGCATGGAGTCCCCATCCCACACCTAACACACACAGCCATGGAGTCCCCATCCCACACCTAACACACACACACAGCCATGGAGTCCCCATCCCACACCTAACACACACACAGCCATGGAGTCCCCATCCCACACCTAACACACAGCCATGGTGTCCCCATCCCACACCTAACACACAGCCATGGAGTCCCCATCCCACACCTAACACACAGCCATGGAGTCCCCATCCCACACCTAACACACACACAGCCATGGAGTCCCCATCCCACACCTAACACACACAGCCATGGAGTCCCCATCCCACACCTAACACACACACAGCCATGGAGTCCCCATCCCACACCTAACACACACAGCCATGGAGTCCCCATCCCACACCTAACACACACACAGAGCCATGGAGTCCCCATCACACGCCTATCACACACACACAGCCATGGAGTCCCCATCGCACACCTATCACACACACACAGCCATGGAGTCCCCATCCCACACCTATCACACACTCACAGCCATGGAGTCCCCATCCCACACCTATCACACACAGCCATGGAGTCCCCATCCCACACCTAACACACACACAGCCATGGAGTCCCCATCCCACACCTATCACACACAGCCATGGAGTCCCCATCCCACACCAAACACACACACAGCCATGGAGTCCCCATCCCACACCTAACACACACACACAGCCATGGAGTCCCCATCCCACACCTATCACACACAGCCATGGAGTCCCCATCCCACACCTAACACACACACACAGCCATGGAGTCCCCATCCCACACCTAACACACACAGCCATGGAGTCCCCATCCCACACCTAACACACACAGCCATGGAGTCCCCATCCCACACCTAACACACACAGCCATGGAGTCCCCATCCCACACCTAACACACACACACAGCCATGGAGTCCCCATCCCACACCTAACACACAGCCTTGGAGTCCCCATCCCACACCTATCACACACACAGCCATGGAGTCCCCATTCCACACCTAACACACACAGCCATGGAGTCCCCATCCCACACCCAACACACACAGCCATGGAGTCCCCATCCCACACCTAACACAGAGCCCATGGAGTCCCCATCCCACACCTAACACACACACACAGCCATGGAGTCCCCATCCCACACCTATCACACACAGACATGGAGTCCCCATCCCACACCTAACACACACAGCCATGGAGTCCCCATCCCACACCTAACACACACAGGCATGGAGTCCCCATCCCACACCTAACACACACACACACAGTCATGGAGTCCCCATCCCACACCTAACACACACAGCCATGGAGTCCCCATCCCACACCTATCACACACTTCCATGGAGTCCCCATCCCACACCTAACACACAGCCATGGAGTCCCCATCCCACACCTAACACACACACACAGGCATGGAGTCCCCATCCCACACCTAACACACAGCCATGGAGTCCCCATCCCACACCTAACACACACACACAGGCATGGAGTCCCCATCCCACACCTAACACACACAGCCATGGAGTCCCCATCCCACACCTATCACACACAGCCATGGAGTCCCCATCCCACACCTAACACACACACACAGCCATGGAGTCCCCATCCCACACCTAACACACACAGCCATGGAGTCCCCATCCCACACCTAACACACAAACACAGCCATGGAGTCCCCATCCCACACCTAACACACACAGCCATGGAGTCCCCATCCCACACCTAACACACACAGCCATGGAGTCCCCATCCCACACCTAACACACACAGCCATGGAGTCCCCATCCCACACCTAACACACACACACAGCCATCGAGTCCCCATCCCACACCTAACACACACACAGCCATGGAGTCCCCATCCCACACCTAACACACACACACAGCCATGGAGTCCCCATCCCACACCTAACACACACAGCCATGGAGTCCCCATCCCACACCTAACACACACAGCCATGGAGTCCCCATCCCACACTAACACACACACAACCATGGAGTCCCCATCCCACACCTAACACACACAGCCATGGAGTCCCCATCCCACACCTAACACACACACAACCATGGAGTCCCCATCCCACACCTATCACACACAGCCATGGAGTCCCCATCCCACATCGAACACACACAACTCCTTTGTGTTCCCATCCCACACCTAACACACAGCCATGGTGTCCCCATCCCACACTAACACACAGCCATGGAGTCCCCATCCCACACCTAACACACACACAGCCATGGAGTCCCCATCCCACACCTAACACACAGCCATGGAGTCCCCATCACACACCTAACACACACAGCATGGAGTCCCCATCCCAGACCTAACACACACAGCCATGGAGTCCCCATCCCACACCTAACATACACAGCCATGGAGTCCCCATCCCACACCTAACACACACAGCCATGGAGTCCCCATCCCACACCTAACACACACACAACCATGGAGTCCCCATCCCACACCTAACACACACAGCCATGGAGTCCCCATCCCACACCTAACACACACACAACCATGGAGTCCCCATCCCACACCTATCACACACAGCCATGGAGTCCCCATCCCACATCGAACACACACAACTCCTTTGTGTTCCCATCCCACACCTAACACACAGCTCCTGGGGTCCCCCTTTGCCTTGCCTCGTCTTCGACAGTGAGGTGGCCTGAGCTGCCCTTCCGTGGTGTCACTGCAGGTCCCAGTCCTGCTGGGGAAACACAACCGGTGTCCCGCCACCCAGGAGTGTGGAGAGCCCCCTTTGCCAGGCCCTCAGCCTTGTCCCCGGCTGGCTGACCTTCCCCCCGGCTCCCAGCTGCCTGTGCCCAGGTCTCGGCGTGTGACACAGCCTTGGCCCCTGCGGGTGGCTGGCTCCTGCCTCCCGGCTCTCCCTGTCCCTGCACCCCGCGGTGTTCTCTGTGAGCGTGGCAGGTTTTGGAAGCAGGTGTCTAGCCATTCCTAAGCCTCGTGGCTGCCCCGGGGCTGAGGATAATCTCAGGGCAGTCCCCTTTGTCGGATTAGCACTTTCCTTCTTCTGTCCCCCTGAGGGCACCATCGGGGGCCTGGACCCTCAGACTAGAATCCTGCTCTTACCCATCTGCAGCTGGGCTCCTCGGTCTTATTTTCAGGGGGCTGGAGTGAAGTGGAAAATCCTATAAGCAATGCTTAAAAAATCTTTTTGAGAAAAAAAAACCCTCTTTGCTGGATTTCATTGAGTGGTGGTTTTCAAAGAATCCTCACCAGACCAGCAGCTTGAACGTCACCTGGAAACCTGTCAGGAAGGCCACTTGCTCTTCAGAATCACCAGCCACCTGTTTTTGAACCCTGTAGGGGATTCTGTCGCTGCAAAGGTGCTGGCCTCTAGTGCAGAGCCTTTGAACTCTGTGTCCTTTTCTGTCCTTTGCAGCTGTGGGACCTCCTTTATATGACCAAGGGCCCTGATGAGGTGCATTTGCATACAAAAGGAAGGTACAGTAGGTGAATTCAAGTGAAAAAAAAAAAAAGATATAAAATTTCTGACTTTTAGGAAGACATTGTTTATGTTTTTAAAAACTGGGAATGGAACCACCATTTGACTTGCTCTATTACTCCAAAGGAGTTAAAATCAGCATACTTCAGTGACACAGCTACGTCAATATTTGTAGCAGCTCAAATGACAAGAGCTAAGCTATGGAACCAACATAGGTGCCCTGCAACAGTTGAGTGAATATAGTCAATATGGTATATATATACAATGGAATATTACTCAGCCATAAAAAGATGACTTTCTGATTTTTCCCAGTAAATAGATGGCTCTGGAGACTATTATGCTAAGCAAAATAAGTCAATCCCCCCAAAAGCCAAAGGTCAAATGTCGTCTCTGATATGTGGATGCTAACACACAGCAATGAGGGGATGGGGAAGAACAGAAGTTCAGTGGATTAGAAAAAGGGCCATGAAGGGAAGAAGTGGAGTGAATCTGAAATAAATTTCCTATGTACATATATGAATACGCCACAGTGAATCTCCACATCATAGACAACCACAAGACCCAGATTCGAATTAGAGTAAGATACAATTCATTTTGTATAAATAAGTCAAAATATACTCTATTGTCATGTATCGCTAAAACCAACAAATAATTAAAAACGTATATTAAGAGGTAGATATCCGACGCTCGGGAGGCTGAGGCAGGAGGATCACAAGTTCAAAGCCAGCCTCGGCAACAGCAAGGCGGTAAGCAACTCAGTGAGACCCTGTCTCTAAATAAAATATAAGAAAGGGCTGGGGTGTGGCTCAGTGGTTGGGTGCCCCTGGGTTCAATCCTTAGGACCCCCTCCAAAAAAAGTGATGTCGTCGTTTTCAAGGTCAGCATGTGCACTCTGCCGGGAATTCTATCCTTTGCAATTACTTACGCTTCTGACGAAGGCCAGCAGAGTCACGGGAGAAATGTCCCTGAGGGACGAAGCTGCGCCAGCTCCCTTGGATGGGCTCGTGAGCACGAGGTTGGAAGAGCCCTGTCCGTCAGCCGGCTGCTAACTGATGGAGCCCTCTGATTGGCTCCTGCTCCCGCTCTGCCCTCCGGGGCTCTCTCTTTCTCTCCCTGCCCTGAATGCACCGAGCTGGCTCCTCGTCTCTGGGACCCGTGGCTGGCTGGACATGCCCTCCTCTGAGCAGCCGGGCATCTCTATCAGCTGCAAGGACTCCACCTGCCCCTTGGGCTGCTCTTAGGATGTGCAAGGGACAGCGGCATCTCGCCTCAAGACCAGCTGCCTGCTCGCTCTGCCCTTTCCTCTCCAGGTCCCGAGTGTCCTGGGCAGGCTGCTGGGCCTCTCTGATCTCCCCTGCAGGTGTTGACTTAGCCAGCTCACCGGTTTAAATTCCTCTGGGAGAGTAGCTCTAGCATTTTTTTCAGTTAAGACGGTAGCATATGCCACACTGTTACTAATCTATGCCCCTGTGCAAAGCGCGCACTATGCGTTTGTCTAAATGATCCTCCTTAGCGCTAAAGTCTTCGTTTTGCTGAGTTCCCATGGAAGGCCGGCAAGCCCAGCCCCAGGACGCAGCCCAGGACTGGGTAACGGTGCTCAGGCAACGCTTTGGATGCAGCCCTTGCTACTCTGCCCTGAGGATTAATTTTTTTTTCATTTTTTAACTTTATTTTTAAATTCTTTTAAATTAAAATCTTTTTTAATTTTACAGACTGCATTTTGATTCATTGTACACAAATGGGGTACAACTTTTCATTTCTCTGGTTGTACGCCATATAGATTCACACCATTCATGTGATCACACATGTACTTAGGGTAATACTGTCTGTTTCAGTCTACTGTCTTTCTGTCCTCCACCCCTCCCACCCCATTTTCCTCTACACCTTCCAAAGTTCCTTCCCTCTTCTCTTCCCCCCCCCCCCGCCACCCCCTCTTGCTATATATCATCATTCACTTATCAGAGAAAACATTCGGCCTTTGGTTTTTTGGATTTGGCCTATTTCACTTAGCATGATATTTTCCAACTTCATCCATTTACCAGCAAATGCCATAATTTTATTCTTCTTTATGGCTGAGTAATATTCCATTGTGTATATATACCACAGTTTCTTTATCCATTGGTCAATTGAAGGGCATCTAGGTTGGTTTCACAATCTAGCTATTGTGAATTGAGCTGCTATGAACATTGATGTGGCTGCATCACTGTAGTTTGCTGATTTTAAGTCCTTTGGGTATAAACTGAGGAGCGGGATAGCTGGGTCAAATGGTGGGTCCATTCCAAGTTTTCTGAGGATTGATTTCAGAGGGACACATTGTTTTCCTCTTCCCTCTCCCCTGCTACCCTGGAGGAGGGGCAGGGTTACCTTCTTCCCAGTTATCTGTCCTTGAGCACACACCCACCCCAGGAACCAAGTAATTCAGACTTCGGGGATGGCACGGGAAGGTCTAAGAAGATCTAAGTAAGAACTGTCTCCCAAATTAACAAGCGAACCCCCCACCCCGGGAACACCTGGGATGAATCGCGTCTTTATCGACCCTCTGCTCTTCCTGATGGGCAGAATCACGGCCTCTGGGACAGGAGTCCCCTGTGTTTCTCTTGATAGTGATGCAATAAAACTTCTTTTTCCTTTTTCACAAAACTGTGTCCTCCTTATTGGATTGTATGAGGACAAGGACCCGGCTTTGGGTGACAGTTCAGGCTGCATTAGCACTTCCCTGCCTGTGCAAGGCCTTCTCCGCTGGTCTAAGAAGGAAGGTCTCCTGGAGCCAATGGGACTCTGGAGACTAAGCTTAGAAATGCCGGGCGGCCAGCCTCCGCTGTGGAGTTCTCCCCGCTGATGGAATTCAGAGATGTTCCAACAGGGCTCTTGGTGACTTTTAATTTGAAGATACCAAGCAAGGAGGAAGTTATGAGTTCAAGTCCTACAGAACAACTGGCGGCAAAATCTGCTTGCGGAATACCCCCAGTTGTCACCAGGCCTGGGACCCCGGAGGTCTTGTTGAGCTCCCACGTAGGGTGTTCTGGCTGCTATGCAGGTGAACACAATCTTTACATAAATACGGCTAGTGGACACGTCTCAAATAGCTGTGGATAACAAATGGCTGGGATCTTAAAGAGGTGACCCCTTTCTTCCAAGATGTGACATGGTGGCATGTTGTAATGAGACAAGGAAATAATAGGAATTGCTATAGTTGTGTCTTAGGTAGTAATAATAAGCTGTATTTGGTATTTGCCTGGATTTGTAAAACTAAAATCTTAAAAGGCGCCTGGTGACAAACTTGCTGTGTGGCAGGACGACACTCCTGAACAATGCCGATATGAACCTTGACCTATGATTTGAGTGGCGGCTCCTAGTCTAGTCGTGTTCTGGTCTTTATCAATGAAGACCCGAGCATGACTGGGCTGGAAATCACTACTTAAACCCCTGGACTTCTGAGCAAACCGTCAGCAGCACCGTGACCAGAGGACTCCACGTCGCTCTGTCTCTTGACTGTCCCGGCTGCGGTCCACTCCATCACTGATCGCTGATCGACCATTGTCACCAAGGCCAGACGACTGACCACCTCTCCAGCGGCAACAACTGCCACCCAGCCTCCGGCCTATCGGACACCCGAGGACAGACAAAGACACCCGAGGAACCAAGAGTGAATCTTCAATGTGTTTGTGACTTGCTGTTATTAGGAATGTTAGGCATGAGTAAAATCCACTTGTTGGAACCAAATTGATTCCTCTCTTACTGCTCGCGACACATGTCCCCTGAGAAAGTTTGTAATTTGATGTCCCAACCTACGTCCTGGGGAAAATAGAAGATTTTAGGAGACACAGTAAGGTGGTTGGTAGAAAGTGCCCAGGAGAGAAGCCGAGGAGGGGGCCGAGAGGAGAATCTGAACCGAATCAGAAGAATGTGCAACAACTGAGCTAGAAGGTCATCCCACCTTTAGGGACGCAGAGCTACTGCAGAACCTGCACTGGCAAGCTGGAGCCACGCAGCTGAACGAGACCAGAGTCGGGTCATCAGGGCCCAGCCGTGGGTGTGGACGTGTGTGTGTGTGTGTGAGCTCTGTCCATGTGTCACCGTCCCGATGGATTCCTGTGGACGGAGCACACTGTGGTGGCCTGCCTGGGTCAATGAGGGTCAACCACAGCGGAGATGTAATCAGAGTCTACAACCAAATTAGTGAACCCTCCCCACCAGATCCAGATGCCCAGGAATAAGGGCAATTTAATATCTTCTGAGAAGAGGGAGGAAGCCCCGGAAGAGGAGGGCTTCAAAGGGAAGATGTTTGGGATCTTGCTTTCATGTTAAAAAAATGGTGCTGAAAAAAGGACAGAAGGGCAAATAGAGTTAAAAATCACAGGGAGTTTCCAAATCAAGCTAAGGATAAAAATGAGGAGGACAGTGATTAACCGCTTCAGCCGATGGGAAACCGGAGAAGAGCAGACAGCAGAGCCAAGTGACGGGCATATCTAAATAAGAAGGCAGAAGTCGCGTTGGTACCCCTGTCCGTGTACTCCAGGGGAAACTTCTGAAGTCTCCTCCCGAGGGACAGGCAGTTTGGGTTAAAAACAGAAGTCATCTAGCTGGGCGCCAGGTCACATACCTGTAACCCCAGGGGCTCAGGAGGCTGAGGCAGGAGGATTGCAGGTTCAAAGCCAGCCTCAGCAACTTAGTGAGGCCATCTCTAAATAAAAATAAAATAGGCTGGGAATGTGTCTCAGTGCTTAAGTGCCCCTGGGTTCAATCCCCAGTACCAAAAAAAAAATAAATAAATAAATAAAATAAAATAAAATAAAAACAAAAACCAGAACTCATCTAAAAGGAATGTTAAAGAAAATTAAAAAAAATTTGATGCTAGGCAAATAACTATTGTGTAAATATAAATAAAAAGTTAACAATTGTGACAATGTTCACATCAGACAATGGGGAATAATTAAATATTAAGCAAAGAGGTTTGTGTCATCCAAAAAAAAAAAAAAAAAAAAGACCCATGAAGTTGATGCAAACCTAAGAAATCTGCACACACAAAACAAAGTGCTGGCAAATTAATAGAGAAGCTTTAGAATCGCAAAGAAAACATGAAAGTAACACAAATACAGAGGGGGATTTAATACTCTTCTTCTAAACGGAGAGAATTCTGCTGAACACAAAGCAAGGAATACAGTTGTGTATACAGTTCGAGTGTATACAGTTCGGCTTCACTGTCGGATGCCATGTGAGTATACCCGGCAAGCTTGTGCAAAAGTGTGCACGTGTGCATAAAGCTTAGAAAATGCACGTTTCATATAGGCACGAAGTACTTCTAAAAGCCACGTTAGTAATCCTCCAATAAAATCGACTTTATTGGGCTAGTTCGTCATTTCAACATTTGAAAATCGTGTAAGGAAACTCATCTCCGTTATTCACAAACTAAGGAGCACTTTCTAAAGGAAATTAAAACCCAGTAATAAACTTCGGTAGAAAACAGCGGAAAGGAGCCTATTTCCCTTCAACACCTGGGGAACAGAGTCAAAGCTGCGTGAAGGCAGCTTTGATACCAAAGATGGGGCGGAGAGGTCCTGTGCCAGAAGCAAGAGAGAGGATAAAGCCGGAGAAAGGAAGTAACAAGGAGAAAATGGACTAGAACTAGAAACGGCCTCTACGCTGACTGTAAAATCTTTTATAGAGCCTGGCTGGTCTGCTGCCCTTAAACCCCACGCTGTGCAAGTCTCTCTGCCCTGCGTTGTTCTAAACTGCACTGAGGGAAGGCCAGGCCCGGGGCCCAAAGACGCCACCCTGGGCGGTGAGGGGGCCCTTTTAAGTTGCCAAGGCAGGAAACCACGAGGAAGGACCCCGGGCCCCTGAGCTCAGGGGTCTCTGCCTCCTGCAGCACACAGCCTCCCACCAGTTCTGGCCTTTAGAGGCCAGGGAGAGGGGTGGGCCAGCTGGCCTGCTCCGCCATCTTGACCTGTCCGAGCGCCTCCTTTACCCAGGCTAAGCGAATGGTCTCCCACCCAACTGGCACGAGTCTGGGTGTCCTGACCATCCAAACCTTGTGAGTCCAATGAAGAGATGAAAAGAAGAAAAACCCAAAGTAGGCAAGACTAAGAAGGAGTAAAGAGACACACAGGAGCAGAGTTCCGGGAGGCAAATGGATGCCACATGGTCAGAGAGGTGATTCCCGGAGGGGAGTCGTTGAGGAAATGGCTCCCAAACTGGGTCAGTTTTGAAGTTTGTATGATTTTCGTAGATTATAAAATAATCTTAGTTTTGATTTTTCAACAACAACAAAAAATGAGTTTTAGCTATTGTGATAAATTGAATTATTTTTCAAATGCTTCCACCTCTCCCCAGAAGGCCTGGCTCTGAGTCCTGCCTGGTTCCCCAGCCGTCCTAGAAGAGGGCTGCAGCACCCCTCCCTGGCCCAGGAGGCTGAGCTGCGAGGCAGGAGTCTCTTCTGGGCCTCAGTTCCACCCTCAAATTTGTCTCTGCCGCAATGATTGTGTTCTCTCGTTTAGGGACAAGATGCCAACTGTCCTCATGGGATTTCAACACTGTTTTAGTGTACCTCGCTAATGGAATACGAAAAGACAACGAAATATTGGAAGAGCTAAAGATACTGGGTTTTCTGATACTTTATAAATAGATAAACCACAACACTTAAGAATGCCAAGGGCATTTTGGTGAGGTGATTTGATAGGCTAATCATAAGCAAAAAATGGAATAAACTGATAGAGGAAAAAATTCCAGTTCATAGGGTAAAACATAAGGCGACAGTTAGGAATGAAGTTTAGTGCTGAACTCTAGGAACTGGATGCAAAAAGTTATTGGAGAATGAAGCAAGATGTGAAAATATTTGTGTTTGGATGTGAGGAAGACTGCTTGCTCTTAGGCGTGAAGATAAGTTAAATTTACGCTTGACCCCCAAATTAGGAAATAACTTCATTGTCAATCTGATTAAACCCCAAACTTATGCATTGCACAGAATAATGATAGGACTTTTGTGGAATAATAAACACCTCCCCACATCCTGCTTATCACCCTGACCTCCGCCCGACCTAGTGTGAGTTTTGCAGACATGGACCGTTGTCTGCCTGTCTGTCTTCCGTGTTAGAACTGAAGCTGCCTGAAGGTGGGAATTCTGTTTCCTCAGTGCCCAGAGCAGCAACAGAGTCCAGAATGCATTTCATAGATAACATTGAATGAATAAATGGATGTAGAAATAGTTCACTAATTGGAAACAAAAAAACAAATAGGAAGGGATTCAGAGATATTGAAAAGGCCAATCACAGAGGAACATGGCTAAGAAACCAAGAGGTATAGAAAGTGTTCAGGTCAGTGTTGGTCAGAGAATGGAAAGTGAAGTTACCGTAAGATTTAACTCCTTACCATTAGACTGATGACTAGTAGAGATGTTTATACTTCTACTCCTGAAAGGAATATGTGTACAAATGATGCTTATGCACACTGTTAGAGGAAATTCAAACTTAGAAAACCATCTAACATTATCTTATAAAATAAAATGTATCCTGGGAACCAGTGAACCAACTTTGGAGAATTTACAGCATATAAATACAAATACTTGTATTTAAGGATATATATTCGAGGATATCGATTATACCACTGGTTGCCATGACAACAGAAAATTCATATGCATCAAATGAGAAATGATTCAGCAAATGATGGTTCATGCTATGAAATATTAACAGACATTTGGATGGGATTATCCAGCTACTAAGAATGGATACTAGCTGATCTTCATGAGAGTTCTGGGTCAGAAAAGGTGCAGAAAACATGTCACATAATAGCAAATTGGTGAGACAATGAGAAGACCAAATATGTGTCTGTGTGTGGGTGTGTCTGAGTTAGAACTGTGCAGAAGAGGGTGTGAATAAAGGGAATGAAAAGTCAAGACGACCCCATATACCCATGGGAAAGAATCGGTAGGCAAAGAGAACAGGCTACACAGCAAAGTGTGTGGTGTGTTTACATTTTTATTAAAAACTTATATCTATGTGCATGTGTCCAAATATGCACAAAATGTATCTGGAATGATACAAAAATCTTAATAGTGAACACTTGTAGGGAGAAAGGTTTGTGGATGTGGGGGAAGGAGTGATTAGAAAAATTTTCCTTTTATTTCATACAATTCTAAAGTGCTTTTTAAAAAATCAATTTTATTTGTTCTAACATGTTGTACATGATAGTAGAATGCATTTACACATTTTGATAGATTATACATAAGTAGAGTGTAATCTCTCATTTCTCTGACTGTACATGCTGCAGGATCACAAGGGTCATGCACTCACACATGTACATGAGGTAATGGAGTCTGTGTAGGAGTGAGGTCATGCAGTGATTTTCTTTCTGGGTTTGCTTTATTCTAACGTTGTCTTCCAAGTTCACCAGTGTTGTCCAAATGATAGGATTTTGTTCTTTCTCAGAAACATCACACCAGGCTCCATAAATATGTACGACAATGTGTCAATTAAAAACAAACAAAATAGGGGGCTGGGGTTGTGGCTCAGCAGCAGAGAGCTTACCTGGCATGTGTGAGGCCCTGGGTTTGATCCTCAGCACCACATATAAATAAATAAATAAATAAAATAAAGGTCCATTGACAACTGAAAAAAAAAAAAACAAAATAGGAAACATACAGAAGACGTTTGAGTATGCTTTTGGAATAGAATAATTTTGAAGGTCTTGAATTTGAATATATAGTAATACAAAATGTATTTGATTCATTTGAGACTTGTTATCTTTTTTTTTTTTTGTGGGTGTTTGTGTGTTTGGGATTTAATCCAGGGGCACTTAATCACTAAACCACATCCCCAGTTTTTAAAAAATATATTATTTAGAGACAGGGTCTTACTAAGTTGCTTAGGGTCTCACTAAGTTTCTGAGACTGGCTTTGAACCTGAGATCCTCCTGCCTCAGCCTCCCGAGCTGGCCGCTGGGATTACAGACACATAAACCACCTCCACCGGCTTTGTGATCCATTTTAAAGGAAAAGTCTTTGAAAAGAATGGAAAAACTTATCATCTGAAAGAAAAAAGTACAAAGTCCGATGTGTAAATTGCAAACCCAGAGAACACTAGAGACCGGAGGCAGCTGTGGCCCCGAGCAGAAAGGAGCCCTTTCCTTATTCTGTTTGTACCTGGACTGTACTAGTTGAAAAATCCAATCTTAGCAAAATCTGTTTGCTTTGGTTTTGTTCCCAGTTGATTCGGAAGCCAGTCTTAGTGACTGGGTGTTGATCTCTAGGCTTTCTGCTTCTGCACTCTGGCCGGGGCCAGAAGAACAGGAACATTTTGGCGGGAAGCTAACTTGCCTGCACCCCTGGAGATGAGAGTGTTTTAACTGGAACCCGGCGTTCCCTGCCCGCCTCCCCACCACACTCCTCTGTGACTCATTACAGGACCTTTGTTCTTGCTTTGAACGAAGCTCTTCAGATGAAACCCTGGGAACAAGAACAGAGGACTTCCAGTTTCCTTCTTGGCTTTTCCTCCCGAAGCCCTCCAACTTCCTTCAGACAAAGGAAAATAAATTGACTCCCTAATTATCTCAGCTCAGTGGAACAGAGAATCATCTGGAGCCACTGTCTTGCAGGACTCTGATCTAAGTCTTTGATTTCATAAGCAAGCTTCCTGCCAGGCTGGCGTGGCGTGGGGAGGGGGCTGGGCTGCTGAGGGCGACCTGCACTTTCTCACAGAGGCAAACTGATCCGTCCTCAGCACCGGGGACCACCTCCCCAGGGTTCCTGATTAGAACTTGTCCTCCCTTGGTGGACTCTTTGGTGAGGGTTTCGAGTGTCTATTTTGGCAAGAACTATACTTATTTACAAGTTACGTGCCTCAAAGTCTTACGTTTATGTAATGCTCACTGATTTATTTTAAACGAAAGGAGGAATGAGGGGTGACTCTGGGGACTTTGTGAATCTCAAGCATTAGTTACAACCAGCTAACAGGGATCAATCAAAAGTTGGGGGAAACTCTGGCCTCCCAGCCCTGGGCCTGTATGAGTGATTAGGATGGACACTCAGTAAATTATTTAAGAAAGTAGCCACATTCCCAGGCCAGCGGAAGGACCGGAAGCCCTGAACCCTGGGGCCCAGAGGGATGCTGGGAATCTCTACTTAGGCACAGTCTCCACGTGGCAAGCTGAAGACCACTGCTAAACACGGCACTCACTCACTCATTCAGCAAATGCACTGGAAATCCTTTCACCGGATGCTGTGTTTGGTGCTGGAAGGACAAAGATTTCTGTTCTCAAGGGACTGGGGGTCTGATGAGTTATAAATGCTGCACTTTTCCAGTGTGCAATAAAAAGGATGTTTGAACCTGCACAGTTTGTTGGTAAAAATGAAACAAAGGCCAAGAACGCTGATCGTTATCTGAGTAGCATTTCCAGAGCTGGAGGACCACTGTCCCCCACCGTTTATCCATCAGTTTCCCTCCTCCAATGTCCCTGCAGCTACATATAAGCCAACTTCCTACTCTCCCCTGGTTTCCCTTGTGTACGTGTGCTGAATGACAGTAGGCAGACAATCCCCACCACACGACCTGTGAGCTTATGGGGCAGCACAGAACCCTAGTGAACTCTTTGGAGCCTGGAGCTTTGCCGATGGTTTAAAAATGTATTCGTGCAACTCGGTGGTGATGGGAACTCGGAAAAGCTGCACAATGAGGCCACACTTCTTTGAGCCTCAGTTTCCCCACCATTAACATAGGGATCCATTTCCCAGGAGTGTCGAGAAGACGAGAAGAAGAGGCCACATGAGGTGCTCGCAAGAGTGCCCGGCACCACGTGGAGTTTTTTTTTTTTTTAATTTGTGCAAGAAAAATACAGGAGGCTACTAAGAGAACTTCAGTAAGGAAGGAACTTTGGTGGAAAATGGAAATACTTTTAAAAAGATAATTTGGAACACAGGCTTAGACTGCTTTCTCGTAGCAGCTGAGAGAGAGTCGTGGCTACTGAGGCTGGAAGGGGCGGAGGATTGGGGCTAAGGAAGCAGCTCTGGCGTGCCAAGGCCCAGCAGCCGACTAGAGATAACGGGAGCGCAGTCTGTTTGTTGAGAAAGTTAGAAGACAGGATGCTGGAGTTCTCGCCATAGAGATGATGATAACTGAGGAGACAGCTCTGCTTACCACGCAGTGCATGTGTGTACCAAACAGTCCCAGGGTGCCCTACACCCCATACGACCTTCGTGCATCGATTACAAAGAAAGCTGCAAAGGAAAAGAAAAATAGTACGGACATATATCTAGAAATGACAGAATGCTAAAACAGGAAGGGTTCAAATCCAGCCCTTTCATTGAACCTCAAGTGATATGCCCACAGTCATGACTCTGGTTTGCAGCAGAACTAGAATTGCAGCTCAGATTTCTGGACTCTCCTTCTGTTCTCCCATGCCTCGTACTGGACAGCCCTCTTCTGCAACTGCGGAGCCATGAGGACGGATGTCCTGTGGGCCCCGGTGAGTGCAGTGGGTCCTGTGCCCATTCCTCTTCGTGACACAGGCCTGGAGAAAGCACTACCCGTGACCTGGGCTCTTCTGGCTCCAGCACTGTAAGAGATTACCTGGAAGCCAACCCAAACTTAAAATTACCTTTAGGGAGATTGTCAAAGCCAGTTGTGTCTTTTGATGCTCTTGCTTCCCGGAGCCCACTATGTTTATGTGGGCAGCAGAGTATTGAGTTTGGGCGTGCCATGTGGCGATTGTCATTATGTAGATATGTCAGTTAATCAAAAGTTACATATTATAACCCAGGAGTAATACTAAGGTATTGGAATTTAATGACTGATAAACTGTATCAGTCAGCTACTGATGTGTAACAAACACTCCAAATGCAGTGACTTAATACGATAAGCATGGATTACTGAGCAGTTCCTCCCATCTTGCCTAGACTCTGTCATGAGTTTGAGGTCACTTTTGATCAACAACCTGGGTCTGCAGATCTTGGCAGGGCTCTCTCCAATGTTTGCTGGCTGAGCGGTGGGCAGGAAGGCCTCCCCTGGCCTGGACGTGGCTGTCCTCCACACCACCTCCTCCAGAAGACTAGACAGAGCCCGTCTACACGGCAATGGCAGGGCCCCGCCGAGATGCAGCCAAAGCGCAGGTTTCTTTAGAGCTCCGCTTGAGCTGGCACACATTTCTCCACACCCTATCTTAGGCCCACTGGGATTCCAGGGAATGGAACAGACCCCGGCTGTGAAGGGAAGGAGCCTCAAAATCCCACAGCAAAGCCTACAGAATTGTTGCCATTTCTACAATAAGCCCACCCTACTTTGTGTAGTGAAACCAACATAGGTAATCAGATTTATGGTTGATGGCTAGCTCTCTGCTTACACATTTATCATGCTAGATAAGTAGGGCATCACTGATCTGTCTTGTAAATGGCACACACTATCAAGAGTGTTCCTTTTCTTCCTGTGAACCCCATGTATAAAATGGATCATGACTTGCTTTTATTAAACTGTGATTTGAACTCAGTGGTGTCCCTCCAAAATTCACATGTTGAATCCCGAAGCCCCAGTGTGACTGTATTTGGAGCCAGGCCTTTCAGAAGGTAATTAAGGTTGAATGAGGTCATAGAACCAGGGCCTGAAAATAATAGGATAGATGTTCTTTTGTTTGTTTGTTTGCTTTGTTTAGAAGTATCTTTGTTTAGAAGTATAGTTATTATTTATTTTATTTTTAAATTTTTGCTAATTGGTTGTACATGACAGTAGAATGCATTTTGATGCATTGTACTCAAATGGAGCACAACTTCTCATTCCTCTGGCTGTACATGGTGCAGAGTCACACTGGTAGTGTAGTCTCACATGTATAGAGGGTAATGTCTGTCTCCACCGTCCTTCCCATCCCCATGCTCCTCCCCTCCCCTTGTGATGGGCTGACAGATCTGGCTCCCTGAGAATGTTATAGGCCAGACAGACTCCATTTTGCTCCGAGACTCCATGTTATGTAGGAAATAAACTCCCATGGGAACGCCCACCTCTGTACCCATCATCCTCAGTTACTTAGTGTGACATGTTTAGCAATACAAAATGACAATTCTTATGTAATGAAAAATTGCTCTCTGTTGATTCCTATTGTGCCTAAACAATGTACCATGTGAACGGTGATTGTGTGGATGTTAGTAACCATTCTTTAGTTTGTACCTAGTTGACCCACTTCCCCCTCTGTTGATGATCTCATGATGTTAGTTTGTAATTTTGAATCACAGCAACAGACACTTGTGATTAATGTAATTTTTGGTATAAGAACCCCTATAATCCTGTGGTTGAGGCTGTTCTCCCAGTAGCCATTTTTTGGGGCATTGTGTGAGACAGTCAGCTGAGCAGCTTAATAAAGATTCTCAAATTTTTGACTTCTCAGTGGTGATGGGTCTATTCTTAAGTTGTGCCTCATAACACCCTTGGTCCCCACTGCACAACCCAAAGTTCCTTCATTCTTCCCTATTGCCCACCCCTCATTATGGATCAGCATCTGCTTATCAGAGGAAACATTTGGCCTTTGGTTTCTGGGGATTGGCTTAATTCACATAGCATATTCTCCTGCTCCATCCATTTACCTGCAAATACCATAATTTCTTTCTTCCTTAAGGCTGAGTAATATTCCACTGTGTATATATACCATAGTTTCTTTATCCATTCATCTGTTGAAGGGCATCTAGATTGGTTCCATAGTTTAGCTATTATGAATTGAGCTGCTATAAACATTGATTTGACTGTGTCACTATAGTATGCTGATTTTAAGTCCTTTGGGTATTAATCAAGGAGTGGGATAGCTGGATTAAATGCTGGTTCCATTCCAAGTTTTCTGAGGAATCTCCATACTGCTTTCCATAATGGTTTCACCACTCTGCAGTCCCACCAATGTCTGAGTATGACTTTTTCCCCACATCCTCACCAACACTTATTATTGCTTGTGTGTTCTTTTTTTTTTTTTTTTGTAGCATAGGAAGATAATCTTTATTACACTTTAACTAGAAATAGAGCAAATAGCAGTTCACGAGGTATAATTTATTTTTTTTTAAACCAGTCTTCAACAACAATAATCAAAAACAATCCTTAAGTGCACAAATATTTTGGTCACTATTATAATCTTCAGGGGCACAAAAGCCAGCAGCATTACAAAGGTAATGACTGAGAATTTTTGATTGCCAAAAACACAGGTGACTGCATTAAACTCTGTCCTTGTACTTTTTTGTGGTGCTGGGGATGGGGATGGAACCCAGGTTCTCGCACATGCTAGGTTAAGTGCTCTACCACTGAGCTGGACTCCTAGCTCCTATCCTTGTATTTTCTTAAGCTTCTTCTAAAACATTGAACAGTTATTCAGCAAAATATCAACCATGTACATAGCATTTCCAGAAGAATATTGCCTTCGTATTCCTAGAAGAATACCACCTTAATGCTAAACTTTTCTTTTCCCTAAAAAGTCACTGAATCATGACTCCAGTCTCTATGTATTAGTGTTAGTGATAATATGCAAAATTGAGTTTGTTTTCAAGGTTAAATAGCAGATTGACTTCACATATGGTGACCAGCTGTGTACCCTAATTCTTCTTTCATTTTAACTCTACATCATAAGCCCTGAGATATTAGATAACCTGCTAATGATTGTATAATTTTAATTTGTACTTTATTTCACTCAATTTGTATCTCACCTAATAAGTATTTAAAACTATTTACAGATATTTGTAACTAAAGCAATGATAAAATTTACTACTTGTATAGTTAAGACTACTAAGAAGGCCTTTAACTAAGAGTTACATATTGTAAGCATTTTTAATTTGCTAGGAGCAACTCTTAAAATGGCATCTATAATTCTGTCACCAATAAGTGCTTTGCATTTTGCTTACTTCCACATGGTTAACCAAACTTGATTTTCTCTCCTCTTTTAAAACAACTCTTTTTTTTTTTCATCCCCAAACAAATGCTACTTTTCCCACTGAACAGCTGCCAAAAAAACTTAGCATGTGAACAGCACATTGGTAAGTGTAATGCCCAGTAGAGAAATAAGCTCCTAACAGGCACGCAGTAAATGCTTGTTCTACATGGAAAGAGTAGATTGGAAGGCAGCTGTCTGAGTCATATGCTGTTCATCATATGCTGTTCCTAACTTTGCTTAACTAGAAAATTCAGGTTATCAGATTGAATTCAACCTTTAGTGTAAATCCAGGAAATTGAAATTAAAAAAATGAATTCACCAGTTCTCAGAAAAAGTAGACAGGTAAATCATAATTGCTAATATAACATTAGTTGATAGGAAAAAAAAAAAAGAGCCAAACTACCTTCCATTAAATACTATGTACAACTAAGCAAGAGGAAGAAATAAAAAACTAAGAGGTGTTAGCTAATTCATTTCTTTTCTACATACATCCTTTTGTAGCCTTATTGCTCAAATATTTATCCCTGTTAAGTACTCTAGCTGAAAGATACATAATGATGTTAGTGAAAAGCTTGTGTAAGTGTAAGATTATATTTTTGCTGTCATGCCGTATTTCTGCATTTACTTTTTGCTAACATTCAGTTTTTCCTATGTCAATGATGCTGTATGGAATATGAGATCATCTGCCAACTCACAGTGAGACTGCTTGCTTATAATACTCGGTTTCTGTTGATAGCTTGGAAGCATACTGCACACTTGTCATCTAGCACATGAATAAGTAACTATTACTCTTGTTTAGAAAGGATATGCTGACAAATTCTTGAGTGAATGACTTTAGCCCAACATTTTTTAGCTGGTTACAGGACAATTGCAATGGCAAAAACATTGGCAATGCAGTTCATGGTTCGGTTCTCCCATCTTACCGTACAGGTCCCATCAGATGCGGTATCCCAAAACCGTGAGCTGGCCGTGTGAGCGCCCTATGCACTCCTCTGGACCACTGCGCAGGTCACAACGTGTTTATAAGCCTTTCCCAGTTTAACCAAATGTGTGAGGGATTGCTCCACTCTGCTTGCAGCCCACTGGTTGATGTTGTTCTGATTACAGTCCTCACCTCCTACGACCCCTCCACACACTCTTCCACCATATTGTCGGCTTCAGCATTGAGACCAACCTTATCACGGTGGCGGGGGTAGTCCTCGAAGGTGGCGCCGACTCTCTTAGTGCTTGCGTTCTTGATAATCGCCGTTCTGACTGGAGTGAGATGAAATCTTAGAGTGGTTTTGATTTGCATTTCTCTAATTGCTAGGGATGCTGGACATTTTCTCATATGTTGGATGGATGTTCTTATAGGAAAGAACCTGACTGGCCCACTCTGTATGCACATGGAAGATAGGCCACGGGAAAGTGGTGTCTGTCCACAAGCCAGAAAGAGGCCTGGCCAGAAACGCACCCTAGACTTGCAGCCTCCAGACTGTGAGAAAGCAAAGTGTTGCTGTTTAGGCCACCCAGACTGCGACTTTGTTAGCGTAGCCCTAAAAGACAGTCACGTGTGGATACAATGTATGAAGTATAATGTTATATCCTTTTTACACTCTCACAAGTACCATCAGTATTTTCAATATTTTATTGTGGCTGAGTTTTATTGTTTTGAGCATTACTTATCTTTACATTTGAAGTGTGTAGAAAGGTGAGTAAATAAAGATGTCTATTTAACAAAATGACTCATAGGAGAAGCTTACTGTAAAAATCAATTTATGTGCATTTTAACAGTATCTATATATGTATTTAATTTTATAGCTAATGCACATACATTTAGTAGTAGTGCTGTTCAGTGCTGTAACACACACACACACATAAGCATATATATATATGAAAAGTTCATGAATCTTATATACCAGAATGGAAGCAAAGACACAGTTTTCTCATTTTAAGAACCGTTCTCATTTTAAGAACTATAAAAATCTGAGGTGTGGTGGTGTATGCCTGTCGTCTCAGCTGCTTTGGAGGCTGAGGCAGAAGGATCACTTGAGGTAGGATAGAAGAAATAAGGAGACAAACAGAGAAGGAAAGTGAGGGGAGGGTCACAGCTTTAAATCTACACCCCATGAACACCCCCTGCACCCCAGGCCTGAATTCATTAGAGGTCCAATAAATTCTAGAGGACAGTCAGTCCTGGGCCTACACATGCTGTCCATTGCAGGATGTAGATTTAGACTAATTAAAAGGAGAGAGAGAGAGAGAGGAAGAGAAGGTGTGTGGGAAAGAGGTGGAGAGAGGGAGGGAGAAAGAAGAGGGGGAGAGGGGGAGGGGGAGCGGTGTGGTGTGGGGGAGAGAGATGGAGAGAGAAAAAGAGGTGGGAGAGAGGGACAGGGAGGGGGAGGGGGAGAGACAGAGAGACAGACAGATGAGACAGAGACAGAGAGAGACAAAGAGTGAGCGAGGCAGGTAAACCCCTAGGCTGTGGCAGCCCCAGCACCACCTATTACCAGGCAGGTCAGTTTGCAGAGAACCAGTCCACTGTGATCTGCTCTGTGCTCAGGGATCAAGGGACTGTGGCCACCCTGCTCCCTCTCTCTCTTCCTGCACCCTGCTGTCCCCCTGAACATCTCCTCCTTTACCTCTCTGCTTGTGCTTCTTTTGACACGTCCCGAAACTCCTTTCTACCTCATGAATTTGAGATCCTGCAAGGGTTGAGTTGAGGTCCCCCTTTTCCCTTCTGGGGACCTCCTGGCCCTCATCGGGGGACAACTGGAGCCCAGGAATTTGGGGCTGGCCAGGGCAGCATAGTGAGAACTCCAGCTCAAACAAAACCAAACCCCAAACCAGCCCGGCGGGTGAGGCTGGAGGTCGCGGAGGATGGTCCTCGCCCCCCGGAGTCTGGAGCTCAGCGTGGGGGGCGGCTCTCCCCGTGCGCTTTTCTCTGGGGTTTCTCCCCAGGTGGTGCTTCCTGGGCTTGCTTGGCTGGGTGTGCTCCGCCAGCCCCACCTTTCTCCTCTGCCACCGACGGACCGCGGGGGAAGCGCAGCCTCTGTCGTCTCTGGTGAGGCCTGGAGGCAGCTTGGACCCAGGGGTCCTCAGGACCCCGGCTCCGGTCTTTCTCTGACCAGCTCTCCTTTCCGTCTTAGCTGGCCTTTATAATGAATCATAACCTGTGGCCGCTCGCCCTCTCTTACCTGGAGATGTGACGGGGCTGCAGTTTCGGGTGTCAGCCTGGCAGGAATGGGGACACAGCTGCGCGCTCCCTGGCAGGGGCGCAGAGTGACAGGGGGCCCCTGCGTCACCATCAGGATGAAAGGGGATGAGGAAGAGGGGAAGAGGTGGCTTCCCAGAGCCCCTGGCAGGGGTGCCCCAGGGCAAAACAGACGTCAAGGTCAGTGTAAGGGCAAGATAGGCTCCGAGGCTGCTTCCCAGAAACCTGCAGCCGAGGGCCACGCTTCATCTGCCACCGCTATACACCTTCCTGGCAGGTGAGACTGCCCGGCGGTCCCCCTGGTCTTACAGGGTCCAGGCCCTTCAGGAGATTGTGGCCACTCACAGGTCAGGCTGTCTTCCTGTTGATCAGAGGTCCCTCCATGGGGTCACCTCTGGGGTGCTGCCTTTCCCACAGGACAGAGGAAGCTGATCCCTGGCGGGTGACAGGTGGTCAGCCTCTGCTTTCTCCTCCCCAGCTCTCTCCCTCTTCCCTCCCTGTGACCCTGAGCCTGAGGCCTCCATGGTGCTGAGGTGTCTTTCAGAGCAGCCATGACAGGAAGGGCTGTCTGAGCAGGAAGCTCAGCAGTGACCAGAGGGGAGCAAAGGCCACGGGGGCTTTCCTTGCCGCGTGTGTCTGTGCTGGCTGTTCTTGGGGCAGAAACAGCTCAACAAGCAGGTCCTCCGCATTCGGGCTGGTCCTGTCCATGGCCATCATCCGGGGAATTGTGGAGTGCCCTCTGCTCCCCCCCTGTGTGCCCCACTTCCAGCCTCTCCCATTATTATCTATGGCACCCAGCCCACGTCGCTGCAGTGCGTGAGGCAGGGACCCGCAGCCAGGAGGATGCGCACACAGGCAGCCCGTCAGCCTGCCGTTTCTTCCTTTCTGTTCTCCGTGTTGTACCTGAGGCCCAGTCCACACTCAGTTTCCCCCTGTATCTGAGTGTGGTCAGCTCTTCTTGGGTGGAGCACATATTCTTGGTTCTGGCTGAAATCCAGCCTTCCCCCTTGACCCTCCAGCCCCCCACCCTGCACCTTATTTTTGGGTCTTGCTGTGCCTTTAATGGCATTTGAATTCCTGCCTACACTCTGGTTCGGTAGACCGTGAGTTCTCTCTGCAACCTTTCCACCAAACTGCCTACAAAAATAGATGTCGGTTCATAATCAAAACTTGTCGGTCTGGGCTGGGGTGCAGCGCGGGGCTAAAGGACTTGCCTAGCATGCTAGATGCCCTGGGTTTGATTCACAGCATCAAACGAACCAACAAAAGACAGCATGCAATTGATGGTTACCTTATGCTCAAGGTGTGGAAGGAGGGGATTTCTACCAACTTCCTTGCAAACAGGCTTTTCAGCTGCACCTCAAAAGGAAAGGCCCTGCTCTCAAAGCCAAGGAAAAGATGCTCATTTCACTCCATTGTGAAATCGTGACCTTAGTTCAAAAGTGCAACTCCTGACAACTAGAAATCGGGCAGCCGTCACTGCGCTGGATGGCGGGCATTAGGGAAGGACAACATCGGACCCCTCTGTGGTTGGATTCCTGGGTCACTCAGCTGCCATTACCCACCCGTTCTGAACTATTCCCATGTTCTGGAGCTCAAAGGGACTATTTAGAAATAATGAGTATGACCACAAAGAATGCAGAGGCAGCCAGCACCTGAGGTCACAGAACAATGAGGATATTGAAAAGATGTGTTCCACATCTTCAGAGGGTTTAGCGCACTTAGAATTTTATATCCTTAAATTGTGGCTGGGCTGTTCGAGATTGAGGTGAGCCGGTAGGAAATCACGCCAGCACAACCTGAATAAAACCTTCTTTCTTAAACATTAAAAATGGTGCTAGGTGATTTGTGAATTAACCTGTGGAGATTAGCAACAATTTTTAAGACATAAATTTGAAAATTGAGATGAATAGTTTCTACTAAGAATAAGGGTATGGATTGATGAATTTTTATAATGTTGGTACATAAAACTAGGAAATAGAGCTTTTTAACTTTCAAAGTGAATCTTTAATTTTTTTTCACACATATTTGTGAGACTTACTCAGGGTAGAAAATAATGTTGGCTATTACAATCCCTCCCATCTTAAAACCTGTGTTGTAACTAATTACTCTCATTCCTCAGACTTTGCTTTAGGTCATCTCTGGAGGCTACCTGTATTGCTCTATTTTTTGTTACTACAATGAAACACCGGAGGTAGCTTGTTTAAAGAGAAAAGAGGTTTATTTTAGCTTATGCGTCTAGATGTACAAGGTCCAAACAGCACAGTGTGGGCTCTTTGAAGCACCTCCAGGCTGCATCACAGGGCAGGAATGCATGTCTGGGTGTCTGTGTGCTCTCTCTTCTCTTTATAAATACACTGCAGTTCAATCACGAGACCACGCTTAATGATCTAATCTAATCTAACCGAATCTAGGCACTTCATAAAGGCCCTGCCTCTGAACACTGTGATTGGATCAAGTTTCCACCTTCCTAATGCATTAGACTTTGAGGATTAAACTCCTGCACGTGTTCTGGGGGGCGGGGGGAAACCCTATTCAAACTGCAGCACTACCTTCTGGCTTTCTGTCCCCCGAATACCTTTCCTGGTTGCCCTCAGCTGCATTCTCTCAGCTTAGGGTCAGACTAAGGTTTGGCAAGAGCTGGTTCCATCCTGGGGCCATCTCCCCTCTTCTGACCTTCACCCTTGTTGACTCCATTCTGTGGAACTCACCCACCGGGCTTCACATTACTCGGGAAGCTGTAGCTCCTGTCTCTTCGTGAACCTGTCTCGCGCCCTCTCTGCCTATCTTGCGACAAGTCCCCACGCACTATTTCCTGTCAGGACGAAACAAGACGGTGTATCTGAATAATAGTACCCCACATACCATGAGCCCTTGCTGTGTCTTGGCACAAAGCTGAGCACTTTCTGTGCCTTATTTTCATTTGCCTCGCTTATCAGCCATCTGAGATAGTAATTATTAATATTGTCTTTTTTTTTTTTTTTTGCAGATAAGAAAGCTGAAGTTTAAAAGGTCAAGTAATTTTTCGAAAGTTGCTCAACTGGCAAGTCACAGAAATGAGATGCAAAATTTAGACCTGGCGGAGTCCAGCAGGCCTCACGCCTGGTGCCCTGGCATGGAACCGAGTGCTGAAGACGTGTGAGGGCTTGGTCAAGTGGTCATGGTGGTCGCTCTTATTTCGACCCTTGATTCACGCTCAGGTTCATGAGCGAGGGACACAAGGGATCTGCATGCTGTGGGTTTAGATAACGCTGTGACAAATCTCCTGTCCCCAGACACAGTCAGCTTGGCCAGAGTGAAACAGCAACAACCTCAGGTTTATCAAATGTTCTTTTCCTCGTTGCCAGGGAAACATCCCTGCCGCGAACCTACCGACAAGCTTCCCATGCCTTCGTCTTTCTGACGTTTGTGCTTCAGGGCCAGGGATATTTTTTCTTTGACAACGACAGCTCCATCCCTGCAGTTAACATCTTCCTTTCCCTTTTGTATTTGGCTTGGTGAAGCTGCCTCCATGGCTCCTGGTCGGAAGTTCTGGTCTTCAGGGCTTCTCCAGCTGGCCTTCTGTTGGTGGATCGAGTCAGTGTCTCCGCTGCCTCAGTGTCCGCCTCTGGGACGCTGACCTTCTCCTTGGTCCTACTTAGTAGCATTTCAGAATCCAGATACCCTGTGCAGGCCGCAGCTGCCCGCTGTCCCCCAGTGTGGCCTTCTGAGACTCACAGATGTGTCACGAGACCAGGAGGAAATGCGTGTGCCTCCGTTTCTGCATCAGTCTGTGGAGAGGAAAAACAGGATGGAGTTCAGTTAGTTACAGCTGTGCTTGCCGCCAATCGTCGCATGGAAGATGTGATTTCCTACCGAGTTGTCTCGATTTTCCTCTCAAAGGCTATTTTTTTTTTGGTAATGAAACCCAAGAACTCTTTTCCAGACTGATCAAAGTTCAGGAGCATGTTCTATAATTCACATAGAAAGAGGAGCCGGGCTAGTTTAAGAGAGCGTGCTGGTTGGAAAGGGAAATAAAAAGAACATCTCTGAGCTCGGGGGAGCGGGGGGGGGGGATTTAAACCAAATACACAGACAGCTTTCCAAACTGAGAACCCGCACTGTGCAACGTAGGCTCCGGGTAGCAGGAGCTCTGACACCCTGAGAGTCAAACGTACGTGCAGCAAGGGGTCTGGGATGGGACAGGCCACCTCAGGGCAGGGGTGTTGTGAAAGCCCTAGAGAAGGGCTGGGGATGGATGAGAGTCCAGAAGGAGAGGAAGGAGGGCACTCCAGATCTGTGAGAAGCCCCTGGCCAAAAGCGCTAGGAGGAATCGTAGCCTGAGAGTCTCCAGAGTGGAGGCTTCACGTGAAGCTCCCAGCTGCTTTCGTGGGCTCCCTGAGCCCCGGGAAGCTGTGAAGTATCATGCATATACAGATGCGTGTTCCTGGGAGAGAGTGCCAAGGAGTCACAGAGTGTTCAGGGCTCTTTCTGTGATCCAAGAATGATGATAAGAATCTATTTAAAATTTTCCCAATAATGTTCACAGGTGTTCAGTGAGGGAGCCCTAATACTTACCAAAAATACCAAGAAGGAAAAGCAAAGCTTCCTACCTCTTACTTTCCTTCCCTGTGCCGTTCCTTCTTTCTTCCTGTCCCCTTGCTAGTGTCCCCTGGTGAACCGGTCTGCTCATCTTTGGTAGCTGAAGTCCTCAGGGTCACCTCTGGGTTGATTCCCTACTCTGTCTTCCGCTCCCACTTGTTCTCGGGTTCAGTTTGGATGGCCGTTGACACCTTAGCGTCCACGTGCTGTGGGCTGGAGTTCTCAGGAGTGTCCTCCAGGCCAGTGTCTCCCCGTGATTGAAGTGGCACTTAGCTTTTCAGCCCTGGCCAGTGACTGAGTCATATCCATTCTTCCTGCAGAAATATGTCTGTATGTGTTTTCTTACTGTAATGCCCGTTCGGCTTTCCTAGCAGCAGTGATCTTGGCTTTGATTGACTGACTCAGGAAACAGCAGACTTGCCTTGGCTTTGAGGTAGGTTAGTGGACAGAAAGCCACCAGCTCATGCCAGGCAGTGGCTTGCAGTCTCGGGTCTTCCTGATCTCATCTGATGCCCCCTTATACCATGGGCTCGCGTGGCCATGAGGGCCAAGGCCGGGCACCTGCATACAGCCTGAGTGCAAGAGGCTGCGGCTTCTTGGACCCCTTTGCTGTCCTGTCAGCATGTCACAGAGTCCCTGCAGGTACACGTGACCAGCCTCATTCTCCAGCAGCTGCCTCTCAGTGATACACATCACGTAAGCTGTCAGTGAAATACAGGTGCTTGCTCTGGCACAGGGCATCAGCTGAGTTCTGGGTGATTTCGAGTGCATTTTAGAAAACTCCCGACAATTCCTCACATCAGTGTCGCGGGAGGATTGACAAACGTCCAAATTATCAGATGTCCCTGAAGCAAGTGAAAGGGTCTCAGAATCAGCTACCAATCTTCCCTTCCTTCAGAATATATATATATTTTTATTCTCATTGCTCAAATCCTTCTTATCATTGAAATTATTTCAATAGCCCCTCATGTGGCTTGCTGCTCATAGCTTCTCCTCTTCCTAATCCATCTGTACCCCAAATGATCCTGTATTAGTTTGCTTTCTGTTACTATAATAAAATACCAGAGGCTGGGTACTTCATAAAGAAAAGAGGTTTATTTGGTTTATAATAAAAATGGTCCAAACAGCAAGGCTCTGGCCCTGGTTGTATCACAGGAGAGAGAAATGGAAAAGGAACCAGACATGAGCAAAAGGGGTCAAGCGTGTGGGGTGATGTCCATTTATGATAACCCACTCTCTCAAGAACTAACTCACTCTGTGGACTAGTATTAATCCCTTCCAAGGGTGGTGCCCCTGTAACCTGAGCACTTTGCAGTAGGTCCTATTGCTTAAAGATTCCAACACCTCTCAATACCACCAGACTGGGGACTAGCACACACCCCTGGGGGACACACTCAAATCATACCCAAACCGCACTATGCCTTGTGAGTCCCCTGGAACTTCCTGATCATGTTCCTTCTCTGTTCAAAGATCTTCTGGAGGTGATATTAGCAATCCTGCTAACTGTGTGGGAATTGGGCATTTTGTCTACTCTCTTGCTGTGTTTTTCTGCAACCCAGCCAGGACAGGACATTATACCCTGTGCATGTTTCTGGGGTTAAAGGACCAGCACAGGTGAAAAGTGGAAGAGAGTTCGGGCATCCCTTGACCTGTCTGAGGCACTTGGATGTCCCACATGGTGCTGCGTGGGCCAGATGCAGTTTTTCATGATCTTTGAAGCTCCTGTGCTGAGTGTGGAACCTGATGCTTCTGAACGGAAAGACTTGGAAGTGAAGAGACCAAGATGTCTAATACCTCAAATGAGCCCTTGGCAGGAGGCGGGGACTTGGAGACTCCAAGAAGTACGCGTTTTGAGACCTGGGTCTAAAGACTCAGCAGTAAGTGATGAACACATGGCCTAAGGGGTGTGTGTGACAGAGGAGGATCTCACAGCTGGGGCACAGGGGTGGCTTTGGAACCCCATCAAACACAGTTATCTGGTCATATTGAAACCTGGACTGGAGAGGAGGGCTCTCAGCAGGAAGGCTCCGGAGAGGACTTTTACTTAACTGAGCTTGCTCCATCAAAGCAAGGTTGATCTCTGTGGAAAGTACATTTAAATTTTGTGAATTAGTCCCTAGCATAAATGATTATTTCTGATTTCTTTCCAAGGATAGACTTTGGCTAGAGATCAAGTAGGAGCAGAAAGGGAGAGGAGACAGTCCTCGGGGACCTTGTGTCCTGCTGCCTTTTGATCCATGTTTCACTGTCATGGTCGAGTGTCAGCCTGAATCCTACCCCTGGAACCTGTGAATGTGACCTTACTTGGAAAAACAGTCTTTGCAGATGTAATTAAGGCTCTAGAGAGGAGGTCATACTGGATCTGAGCAGACCCTAAATCCTGGGACAGGTGTCCTTGAAGAGAAGACAGGCACAGAGGAGAAGGCCACCTGAAGGTGACAGTGACCAGAGTGACTCAGGTGTGGCCAGGTGACTCCAGGACCCCAGAAGCTGGGCAAGAACAGGAGGGTTTCTTCCCCAGGACCTCAGGAAACATGGTCTTCCAACACCTTGACCTAGAATCCCCAGCTTCCAGCTACAGGAAACGCCTCTGGTTTCCATCGTCTGGTTGGGGGTACTTCATGACAGCAACCCAGAGACTCCTCCACATACCTGAGCTGGTCCACGCTGGATGTCCTTGCCACCTGTCCTTGTCACCTGTCCTTGCCACAGGCAAGCTTGCCAACATTGAGAGACTGCCTTTTATTTTCTCCTTAGAAATCTCCTTACTCATTCAAGGATTTAGCCCTTTATATTTTGAAAATGGTTTCCCTAATAGGGATTTTTTTAAAAAAACAGATGTCAGAAAAGATGTCTGTGCTTTGAGTTGACTTTGCCTCTCCAAATTATGACGATTTGGGGGAAAACCTTCAAGGAGCTCTGCTGCGCCCCTCACCGGGGTGGTCCATTCTAGAAGCATCTCGTGTGTATCTGCAAGCCATTTTAAGTTCTGCTTGTGGGGTGAGCATGTTCAGCTTCATGTCACCATGAACCTGTGAGGACCTGCCGCCTCACCCCTGGCGAGTGAGTCCTGTGCTCCCACCTGTCGCTGTTTGCACGGTGATTTAGCTCAGTGTCGCGTGGCTTCTGCTGTAATCGAATGTGAGAGTCTTAAAAGCCATTTGGGAAATGTAAGAAGGAAAAGCTGTGCAGAGTCCACTTTTCCGAGCATTTTACCTCTATGAAAATTTCTCTGAGCTCAGTGAGATGGAAGGCCCCAGGTCCCCTTCAAGCTCCCGTCCCTGCTGCAGATTCCGGGTGTCGGTGGAATCCGCCTGCCCAACCTGGAGATGCCTCAGCAGCTCAGGAGCAACGTCCCCTCCCCCAGGAGGCGGGGGAGCCCCTCCACGTGCTGGGGCTCTGGCCTGGCCTCCTGCAGGTCCGTGGGAAGTGGCTGCGGGTCGTGGGTGCACAGAGCAGAGCGGCAGCCAGCATGGGAGTGGCTCAGTCCTGGGGCCCCTCGGCCTCACCCAAGCAGCACCGTGATGCTCCCGGTGGGCACGGCCGGACTGCTCCCAGAACTGCACGCTCCTTGGGGGAAGGACCCCCACGCCCCCTGGGCCCCTCTTTCTTGAACGTGCATCTAAAGCAGGGCAGTCCCTTCTCGAGTCAGCATGTGTCAGCTCCGGACGCCTGTCTCTTCCTCTGGAGCACCCACCTCTGCACACAGGCAGGTGCGTGAGACCTCCCCGCAGGTGGGTGCCCGGAGGCTGGAGACGCTCTTCTGTCCCCACTGCCCTGCTCTGCCGCCCTGCAGGCAGCCCTCTGCACCACCGGAGCTTGTCCGTCACCAGGGGTGCTCTGGGACCAGACCCTGCTCTGGCCTCGGGGGAGCCCGCGCTTGCTCACCAGGCTCAGCGTCCTCTCTCACGGCTGCACACTGAGGCCCTCTGAGGCCCACTGGCCGGGCTAGTTGAGTGCTTGAGGGTCGTCGCCACTGGGCACACACTGCCCCAAACAGCAGCCCCCATTCTCCCTGGGTCCTGGGAGAGGAGTGCGCGTCACCAGCTCACTCTTCCCATCTCTTAGGCCCCTGTCAGTCTATCTGTAACTCTGGTCAAGGCCAGGGAGCAGGCCTCAGAGGCACCTGGACCCTCCCTCCCCAGGGCTCCGTGTTCCTGGAAGAGAGGTGGCTTTGGCTCAGCTGAACACACCCATCTTACGCTGGAGCCGTCACTGCCTACAGGCTCTGTGTGAAGACAAACCACACTCTGTCCTTTTGGGGTAGGTGGACTGCAAGATGTCACCCAGCTCAGCCCACTGGGCCTCATTCCCTGTGAACCTGATCCTCCTGAGGTGGCCGGGACCTGTGACTCCCTGCTAAGGATGAAACTGCGTGCCGGGAGAGGCCTTGCCTCTGAGTTAGGTCTTGGGGAGGCCGTGGCTTCCCTCTTGAGGCCTCAGCTTCTCCTGCCCCACCCCCACCACTCATTTGGTGTAAAGGGAACCAGCTGCCATGTTACCAGAAGCCCTAGGAAGAGACCTGCATGCCAAGGAACTGAGGGCTTCGCCCGGCCCCTGACAAGGTCCCAGGCCTTGTCAACAGCCCCATGAGTCAGCTGAAGCTGGACCTCTTCTAGCTCAACCTTGAGCCAGTCACAGCCTTGGCCAGCGTGAGCTGCAGCCTGTGAGGGAGCCGAGAGTCAAACCACTGAGCCGCGCTCACTCCTGACCTACGGAAATTGCAAGACAACAGGTATTTGATTTGATTCGCTAAATTGGGGGCTCGTTTATATGCAACAATAGATCACTAGTATATGATCACTCTAGGTCTTCTGAGTCTCCAAAGGGAGATGCAGTTGGTGACTTTTGGGTGCCCTCCCAGGTACAGGCCTCGCTGTCTTAATAAACAGTGGCTGGGGAGATAGCTCAGTTGGTAGAGAGCTTGCCTTGCATGGACAAGGCCCTGGGTTCAATCCCCAGCACTACAAAAACAAACCAAAAAAACCAGCCTCTTAGACGCATGTAATTGTGCACAAGATTCTTAGCTTTCCTGGTGCCCATTTCTTCATTTATAAAATGATGATAATAATACCACCTTCCAGATTGAGCCTGCTGGAGGTGCAAAAGAAGGAAAGGGCCACTATCTTCCTTTCCCTAAGCCTATGCTATTGCAAATCATCAGTTAATCAGAGAATTCCTAACAAGCCAGAACACATCCCTCAGGTGGGTAAGAGAGGCCCTGCCAACTGTCTGTCCTGTGTGTGTCCGTTTGGGCCGTGGGGACTTGCCATTTTGGCAGGTCGAGGATGTCACCGTACCAACCAGAGAGCCTGGCAGGGAGATGCCCAGTGACATACTTACAATTTGCTTCAGCCTCTGAGTAATTACGTTTCTTCTTTGTGCTACACTATAAGCTTTAACCGTCGAGTGGAAAATTCCTGCAGCTTCTTAGCACCGCCCCTCTGAAGCTCTCCCGGCCTGGTCAGGCAGAGCTGGGGCCTCCTCTGTGCCCCCTCCTGGTTTGTGATGCTCCGCCCGCTGGACACGTTGTTGGTCTGTGTGTCATTCTCTTCCACTGGCTGGGCACTACCCCAGACACCAAGCTGGGCCACACCGTGGCACCAGAACCCAACACAGAGATGGCGCTCTGCCGGTGTTTATGAACTGGGGATGTCAGAGAACACCCGGGTCCATTTTCCCTCCCAGCAAACAACATAGCACGGCCGTTCGCATTCTTTGCTGACTGTGCATTGTGTTTTCAGGGTCTGGCAGAGAATATATATGTCTACTTTACCTAGTTCTTTTTTTTTTTTTTTTTTCCCAAGGCCGAGAACCAAACTCAAGGCCTTGTGCGTGCTAGGCAAGCGCACTGCCTCTGAGCTAATTCCCCAACTCCCATGTCTGTTTTATTTGGTCGTTTTTATTTTGTTTATTTATTTTTTGGTGCTGGGCTTGAACTCTGGGCCTCACACAGGCTGAGCACACGTTCCTCCGCAGGGCTGTGCCCACGGCCTCATCTATGCCTTTTTAATTGCAAAATTCCTAACAGAGTTTCCCCCCGGAATTCAGTAGCCCCTGGGACAGGAGAGGACAGAAGAACTCTCCTCCCCGTTCCTCTCAGAGTTCCTCCTGCTCGCCTCTCAGAGCAGTTCTGCCCACAGCCTTGGTACTAGGCCAGCACACCAGGAGCAGCAGGGAAACCTGTTATGCAAGACACTTGAACTTGACCGTGAGGTAGCAAAATAGGTTCTGAGTGGATGCTTCCGTCTGAGAGATGAAAATCAAACTTTAAAGCCATCTCTCAGAGCAGCGCGGGCTCTTGGCTGGAGTGCCCGAGGCACCTAAGGAAACAACCCTGATTTTAGAAGCAGAAGATCTGGAAGCCAAAGAAACTCAGGCCAGCTGGGTCTTTTCCATGTGCCCAAGGGTGGGCTTGGGTGCTGCTCTTTCTGTTAAACTAGCTCTCTTGAGCATGATCCCTCTGGGCCCGATTTTGTCATCTTCAGAATATATTTTCTAACTATTTTGAGGGTTGTTGAAAAATTAGACAGTAGCATGATATTTTGCTGATTGTAGGACTCCTGACATTCATTTTTTATTATTTCCATTTTTATTATTTTTCCGCAATTATTAAATTTGAATTATTCAAATTATTAAAATTTCAATTTATTCAAATTATTAAATTTGAATGCCCAAATTCAGCTGGGAGAAGAGGTGAAGTCCATTAAAGAAAGAGCTCACATGCCTATCTTTTAAATTTGAGAATGCCCTCCAAGTGGGAGGTGGTGTCCTGCCTTACAGGCTGTGGGGAGGCCCTGCACGTGGCTGCTGGTCTCTCCCTGTCAGGCTGCCGGCAGCTCAGCCAGGGGCCACTGTCCTTTCTTTTGATGTTGATTTGGCAGGAAGAGGTGATTACATTGCTCCCAGTGAAAATCCAGGTCGGTGGCATTTGATCCCTTGCTGGGGAATGCACTGGCCCCTCTCTCCTGGGCCGGTCTCTGCAGGGCTGCAGGGAGGCTGGAATGGAGCAGTTGTGAGCAACCTCATGAGTGCAAAGGACTATGGTTATTTTCTGAGGGTCCATAATAATTCTGCAGGCCGAAACCAGACCCAAGAGCAACAGAGGCCAGCACTGCCACAGGATGAACATGCAAGTCCTGAGGGTTTGGTTCAGAGGGAAGTTAAATGAGCCGACTATGGACTGCGTGTTCCCGGTGGGTCGAGAGCAGGGTAGGCGAGGCCAGAATCCCTCTTCAATCATGACGCAAGTACAGACCCTCCTTCCAGAGAAAGGAGGAGCCTTCTGCTCCCAGCCTCAGGGTCCTGTAGAACCCAGGGGCTCTCCGGTGAGCCCAGAGGCAACAGTTCTCAGCCTCAGTAGAAAGAGTTCATGAAGTTTCTAGAAAAGCTGGATGCAAGTCCTTCCCCTGCGCTACCTAATTACAGGGAGTGAAGAGCTGAGTCATGTGAGCCTGTGTGAGCTGTCTGAGAACCAGAGCCGTGTTGGACAGTGAACTTGCCCGTCCCTGACCTTCATGTTGTCTGTTGATTTGTTTAAAGATAATTTTAATTTTATGGAAGTTAAACATGCCCAAGGCTTCAGAGGTTGGTTAATAAAAGCAGCCCCCCCAGCCGTCTGACCCCACGCTCCTCTTTTAGGTGGTTTCTTGTGATTTACCTCTTCACAGCTAAATGAGGTGATGGATTTCTACACCTTGTTCTTTCTTTTTTTAATTTTTATTTTTGGAATTTTATTTAGTGTTTCGTTTTGCTCCTTCTTTCAGGCTTCCATCAGCTTCCTTGCAGACAGGGGAGAGTCTCGTCTGCCGCGTCCCCTGTGCTCCCTGCACCTCACTCGCGTAGCAAGGTGACTTTTTCTGGCCACACTCACATTCTGTGCTTTTCTGAACAGGTTGAACCTTGGCTGGAACCACAGCAAAAGCTGCTATTACATTTCTTTTCGCTTACCACACTGTTTTCCAGGAATTAGTAAATGTCTCATTCTAGAATTTTCCCTGGACTCTTGGAGTCTATGTTTTAGTGTCCCCACGCCCTTACGTGGTTGTGCACACTGCGTCGCGTGCAGCTGGTGGGGGTCTCCACCCCCGGCTCTGTCACAGGCTGCAGGGGGCTGCTCAGCGGTTGCTTCCCCTCCTGCTGTCTGCAGAGCTCCTCTCTTGGTCTCTGGCGTTGGATGCCCACTTTCCTGGGTCCTGCTCCTTCCCTCCCCTGCGGTGCTTTCTTGTCCTGGTGGAGTAAGCGCACCCCACAGGAACATCTGAAAGTGTCTCCATGATCCTCTCACATCTGAGTCACATTGCTAGATCAGAAATCCTTTTCCCTCAGAGACTGAAAACAACGCTCCTTTTCCTTCTACCATCCTCACTGCTGCTAAGAAGCCTGAGCTCACTTGATCCTCAGGCCTTTTAGAGACATTTGCTTTCTTTTCAAGAGCTCGTGTGGTGCACTTGATGGATCCTTTCATACCAGAGTCCCAAGCCCTAGAAGAGAAAATTTCACTTCTTTTTTTTTTTTTTTTTTTTTTTATCATATCTTCTTTTCCTCTTTTCTTTCTTTGTGGAACTGTGATAAGATTGACACAAGCCAGGCATGGTAGCGCATGCCTGTGATCCCAGTGACTTGGGAGGCTGAAACAGGAGGATCGCAAGTTCAAGGCCAGCTTGGGCAACTTAGTGAGATCCTGTCTCAAAATTAAAAAGGACCAGGGGTGTAGCTCAGGGGTAGAGCACCCCTGGGTTCAATCCCCAGTACCAAAAACAAAAACGAAAAAACCCAAAAGATTGGCATTGGATATTCTGGAATGATCCTCCAGGCTCACTTTCCAAGTTCTTGAAGTACAGGATGGAAGAAGGTCTCCATTGCAATTTCACAGTTGTCAACAGGACAGGGCACCCAGCTGCCAATGAAGGCAATGGAGAGCAGCCGGAGGGAAGGAGCCGGTGGAAAGCTCTGGATCCTTTGCTCACATCCAGTTTCTGCCCAGCTCTAGGACTTGAGCCCCCAGGGCAGCCAAGGTTTCTCACACAGTGGGTGACATTAGGGGCAGACTGATGAGACCCCACGTTAGAACGTGGTGGAGTTCAGAAGTGACCTGTGTGTAGGCCTGCTAAATACAGAAGAGGTGGAGAACCGTTTGGGAAAAGAAAGAAAACAATCCCCTTTTCCTTGGATCACACTGTTCTCCCTGGTACAAATATTTTTCTCTCTAAACCTTCCCAATTCATGATATCACTTCAACAGGAGGAAAAAGTAAACAAACAAACAAACAACAACAAAATAACAAAACACAAAAGCCAAGTGCTGACCAATGCCCCAGACCTGGAGGGCCCATCGTGAGCGAGAACTGCAGGGAGGCGGCTCACTTCTTGAAGATGACACAAAAGTGTGACAGCCTTGGAACGTACTTGACCTTATCTTTAATTGGCTTGCAATGAGCACTGTATTCTGAGTTAAGAATGTGGGTCTATTTCCTTTAACCCAGTAAAACGTCTCTTAAATACCCGACAGCAAATACCTCTTCACAAAACATGTCCCCCTGATAGAGCCAGGAGCAGGAAAGAAGCTGGTAGTTAACCTGAAAGAAATTGCTAAAGGCTCTGATAATCATCACAAATGTTTTGAATAGAGTCTCTTGTAAAGTAAAAAAATAAAAATAAAAAAGATTCAAAATTCTTTAAGAATGTGATTTCTCAGACCAGAGATCTTGCATCTTATAGAAGAAAAAGTAGGTTCAGATCTTCAACATGTTGGCTTAGGACCAGACTTCCTCAACAGGACTCCCACAGCACAAGAAACAAAAGCAAGAATCAATAAGTGGGATAGATTCAAACTAAAAAGCTTTCTCTCAGCAAAGGAAACTATCAGCAATGCGAAGAAAGAGCCTACAGAGTGGTAGAAAATCTTTGCCAATCATACTTCAGATAGAGCACTAATCTCCAGAATCTATAAAGAACTCAAAAAACTCTACACCAAGAATACAAATAATCCAATCAACAAATGGGCTAAGGAAATGAACAGACACTTCACAGAAGAAGATCTACAAGCAATCAACAAACATATGGAAAAATGTTCAACATCTCTAGTAATAAGAGAAATGCAAATCAAAACCACCCTAAGATTCCATCTCACCCCAATTAGAATGGCGATTATCAAGAATACAAGCAACAACAGGTGTTGGCAAGGATGTGGGGAGAAAGGTACACTCATACATTGCTGGTGGGCTGCAAATTAGTGCAGCCACTCTGGAAAGCAGTGTGGAGACTCCTTAGAAAACTTGGAATGGAACCACCATTTGACCCAGCTATCCCACTCCTTGGCCTATACCCAAAGGACTTAAAATCAGCATACTACAGAGATACAGCCACATCAATGTTCATAGCTGCTCAATTCACCATAGCCAGATTGTGGAACCAACCTAGATGTCCTTCAATTGATGAATGGATAAAGAAACTGTGGTATATATACACAATTAAATATTACTCAGCCATAAAGAATGATAAAATTATGGCATTTGCAGGCAAATGGATGAAATTGGAGAATATCATGCTAAGTGAGATAAGCCAATCTCAAAAAAACAAAGGAAGAATGATATCGCTAATAAGTGGATGATGACACATAATGGGGGGTGGGAGGGGTTAGTGTTAGGGTTAGAGTTAGAGTTAGGGAGGGGGGCAAGAATGGAGGAAGGAAGGACTGTATAGAGGGAAAAGAGGGGTGGGAAGGGTGGGGGGAAGGGAAAAAATAACAGAATGAATCAAACAACATTGCCCTATGTAAATGTATGATTACACAAATGGTACGCCTTTACACCATGTGCAAACAGAGAAACAACATGTATCCCATTTGTTTACAATAAAAAAAAAAGACTGTGATTTCTACACTGATTGATGATAAATTAATATGTAGGTATTGATTTTTTTTTTTTTTTGAGATGAGTCTTGCTATCCCAGGAAAGGAAAATCAGCAACTTCTGAGATCAGGAAAAGGACCCATAAATGGGACAAGAGCTTTTCACTGACGTTTCTGTTCCTCGAGGTTTGTGTCTATTCAACCAGATGGTAGAAGAGGACATGTCAAACATACACTTCCCACTGGTATTCCCGTGTTCCATGGAAACGCACCATAGTCACCAGTACCAGCAGACCTTTCTATGAGTCCATGCAAGGCCTACCAATTTGACATCACTCTGTTGATGATTGTTGATGCGAGAACTTTTCCATCTTAGTTTTTCAAGAATTTTAATTCAAGGTTCCATTTTCATCTTAGAATCATAAAATTTTAGTGCACAAAGGGACTCTAGCGGTCCTCGAGTCCACCTTCATCTTTCCGCTGGGGCAGCTGGCTCTGGACAGCTGGAACTTCTCTCCCACGTTAGTGAGGGCAAATGACCTCCAGGCCCAACTCCTCCAAGGGCTCTGCTGCCCAGGGAGGCCTTGGTGTCTGGCTCGGCACCCATCCGCTTCACCGAGGATCAAGCATGCTTACTCCAGGGGTGGATTTCAGGATGTCCCAACCAGAGCAATCAGGCGCAGGCATGCGGAGCCTCTGACTTCCGTGTCTGTTGTCACAATTTTCTTTTGATGCTCTAATTGTTCTAAAACTCAAAAATACATGCAGAATTCCTTTCAGATGAAACCAAGTCAGTAATGGACACAGGTAGGACCAGAGGCGAATGAGGGAGAGGTTTGGGGAGCATCTGCAGCGAGCAGCCCACGCTTCGTATGCCAGCCAGTGGCTGAGACTCACGTGGGGCAGAACTCAGTGTCCTTCCGCGTCCTTCCAGTTGTGAGGCAGGTGTGGGGAAGAGACGCGGAAGGCGTGACTCCCAGAGGGGTGTGCATAGCGCCCTCAGCCGAGCAGACAGAACCCTGCTGCGTCTCCGCAGGCGTGGATGTTCACGGAGGAGCTCTGCCTTCAGCCTTTGGAGAAGCAACTTTATCTTTAGTTCTTTACCCCATGGTATAAGGGTACCAACAGGGAGAAGTCAATCATTAGTCCTTACGTGCCCTCATGAGCTGGCTTAATGAAACAAGCATGACTGGTTAATAGTACTGCTGGATGCCAAGCAAAGCAAAGAAGCCAAAGAACTTTTCCAGAAACCCTCAGAGCCAATTGAGTATAATGGATGCGTGCAATTAGCAAGCTCTTTAAATAAAATGTGTCACAGGAACTCGGTGGTGGTTTGTCCCCCAGGCTTGGGGTGCTGGAAGCTTGGTCCCCAGCTGGGTGATGTTGAAAGCGTGTAGAATCTCTAAGAGGTGCGGCCTAGTGGAAGTGGGTGAGGTTGTTGGAAGTCCTGCCCTGGGAAGAGATTATAATGCAGTTCTCATGGGGCCCTGGTTAGTTCCTGTGAGAGTGGGTTGTTTAAAAAAGTAAGCCTGGTCTCTGAATCTCTCTGACTTCTTACTGTGTGATCTCTCTAAGCATGTGGTCCTGCCCCTGGAATGTCACCTACCATGAGGCCCTTAACAGAGACCTAACCAATGGAACCACCCAATCTTGGACTTTAGTTTCCAAAACTTGTGAGCTAAATGAACATCTTTGCTTTATAAGTACCTAACTTCAGGCATTTTGTTATAGCAACAGGAAATAGACCAATACACTTTACTAGGATATTTAAATGAGATCATTATCATTTATTAAGATTATCTAAAGCATCTTTTATAGAAGAACTGGTTGTATCTATAGAAACTAGCTTAAACATTTAACCATTAACTATTGTTTTGTAAGTAACTCTAAGTTTTGTACTTTTGGTTTTAGAAATAGATGTATTTGTGGTGAGTAAAACTCCATTGTGTAGATATACCACATTTCCTTTGTCTATTCATCAGTTGATAGGTATCTGTGCTGGTTCCATAACTTGGCTACTATGAACTGTGAAGCTATAAATACTGGTGTTTCTTTATCACTGTAGTATGATGGTTTTAGTTCTTTTGCCTAAATACCAAAGAGTGGGATAGCTGGGTCATATGGTGGTTTTATTTCTATTCTTTTGAGGAATCTCCATACTGCTTTCTAGGGTGGTCGTACTAATTTCCAGTACCATCAACAGTGTGTGAGTGTATCTATTTCCCATGTCCTCTCCAGCATTTATTATTATTTGTATTCTTGATGATTGCCATTCTGACTGGAGTAAGATGAAATCTCCATGGAGCTGTTTTTTTTTTTTTTTTTTTCTCTTTAAACTTTTGTTTCAGTGGGTCTCAAATTCTGTGACAGATTTTTGGTCAAGTTGTTTCCATTAAAAGTACTGATTTTGAAAACTAACAACTTAAAACTACCACATACACACACACAAACAAAACATTCTCCTCTCCTTCTGAAGATTTTTCCATGCATCTTGATCATCAACCAGTCTTTTGCTATTAGACTTAAATGGCTGATTGGGACCATTCTTCCACTGCTGATTAAGACCAGGGTGGCAGGTGTTGGGGTAATATTCATTACCCTTTTGAGCTTGGTGGTCTTGCCAGCTCCAGCAACCTTCTTGTTCACTGCTTTGATGACACCCACAGCAACTGTCAGCCTCATATCACCAACAGCAAAATGACCCAGAGGGGGACAGTCAGAGATGCTCTCAACACACATGGACTTTCCTGGAACCATGTCAACCATCACCAGACTTCAGGAATTCAGGACCATTTCCTATCTTCTTACCAGATGGCAATCAATCTTTTCTTTGACCTCAGCAAACTTGCAAACGATGTGAGCTGTGTGCCAATCCAGTTCAGGGGCAGAGCCAGCACTGATTTGGTCCGAATGGTTCAGGATATTCACCTGAGCAGTGATTATCTGCTTCCATTGCTGGGTCATTTTTGCTGTCGCCAGCAACATTGCCATGACGAACATCTTTGACAGACACCTTCTTGACAGCGAAGCCCACGTTGTCTACAGAAGAGCTTCACAACGCATTTCAACGGACTTTACTTCAGTTATGACATTGACTGGAGCCAAGGGGACCACCATGCCAGGTATGGGAACCAGTCTCCACCTGGCCCACAGGGACAGTACCAGCTGTCAAGATGGGAAAGGGCTCCTTCCAGTATGTCTGGGTCTTGGATAAACTGAAAGCTGAGTAACTAGCTGGTATCACCGTCAACATCTCCCTGTGGAAATTTTAGACCATGTAGTTTTGATTTATGTTTTCCTGATTGCCAGTGGTATTGCACATTTTTTCCATATATTTAATGACCATTTTTATTTCTTCTTCTGAGAAAAATCTATTGTGTTCTTTTGCCCATTTCTTGATTGGGGATTGATTGATTAATTGATTGATTGATTTTTGGTGTTAAGCCAAGATTGCCATATTCTGCAAAGCTGTCTTTTCAGAATTGATTTCCCCTCCTTTTCTACTTCATGGAATAATTTGAAGAGAATTGATGTTAGTTACTTTTTAAAGGTCTGGTAGAACTTGACTGAGAATCCATCTGGTCCTGGGTTTTTCTTTGTTTGAAGCCTTTGCTATTTCAATCTCATTGCTTGATATTGGTCTGTTCAGGTTTTCTGTATCTTCCTGGTTCATTTTGCGTAGGTCATCCTAGGAATTTCAGTCTTTTAGATTTTCCAGCTAATTGGAGTATAAATTTTCAAAATAGTTTCTAATGAGCCTCTGGATTTCAGAAAAAACTGTGGGGATAGCTCTTTTTTCTTCTCTAATTTTGTTGATCTGAGTCTTCTCTTTCTTTTGACTAGTTTGGCTAAGGGTTTATGAATCTTTATCTTTCCAAAGAACCAACTCTGTTGTATGGATCCTGTGTATTGTTTCTTTATTGTCAGTTCCATTAATTTCAGCTCTAGTCTTAATTATTTCCTGTCTTCTGATTTTGGAATTGTATTCGTTTGTTCTTCCTTTTCTAAGGACTTCAGGTGGAGCAGTAGATTATTTATTTGGAATGCCCCCATTGTTTTAAATGTAGGCACTCAATGCCTCAAACTATCCTCTTAGAACTTCATACTGTCCCAGAGATTTTGATATGTTGTATCTTCATTCCCATTTGTTTCTTAGAATTTCTTGATTTCTTCTCTCTGGGTGATATTTTGATGATAAGGGTGTTTTGAAATCACTCAGTATTATTCTGTTGGAGTCCATCTGGGATTTTATGTCAACAAGTATTTTTTTTTTAAAGTAATTAAGTCCACTGACTTTTGTGGCATAAATATTTACTATCGATAGTATCTTCTTATAGGAGTGTTACCTTTACCAGTATGTAGTAGCCTTCTTTGTCTATTTTGATTAATTTTTGCTTGAAATCTCTTCGTCAGATATGAGAATAGCTACTTTTGCTTGTTTTGGGACTCCATTTTCATGCAATATTTATTCCACCCTTTCTTCCATCCTAAGTATATAGATACCTTTGTCTATGAGATGAATTCTTGCAAACAGCATATATTTGGATTTTTTTTTTTTTTTTTTTTTTTTTAGTTCTTTCTGCCAGTCTATGTCTTTTAATAGGGGAGTTGAAACAGTTTATGTTCAGTGTTACTATGAATAACTGTCATTTTCTGCCATTTTGGTTCATTTGCTATATTTATTTGGGTCTTGATTTTTCATTTAGTTAGTTTCTCTTCTAGAGTTTCATCCATTTGGGAGCTTTGGGGTTTGTTTTTGAATTCTGTTTGTGGTACACCTTTCAGTATTTTTGTAGTGCTGGTTTAATGGTCATGAATTCTTTTAACTTATACTTGTGGAAAAATTTTATTTCTGTATCAATTCTGAAAAATAGCTTTGCAGATATGGAAATCTTGGCTGGCAATTATTTTTCTTTTAGAGCTTGGAATCCTTGCTTTTAGGGTCTGAATTTAGAGGTCAGAAGTGAACCTTATTTATTTGCCTCTAAATGTGATCTGTTTTTTTTTTTTTTTTTATTCTTTTGCAGCTTTTAATATTCTTTTCTTATTTTCTGTGTTAGGCATTTGGGTTATGATGTGTCTTGGAGAGGTTTTTTTTAATATTGTCTCTTTGATGCTGTGTATGCATCCTTTTGTGAATGACTATTTCATTTCTAAGTTTAGGGAATTTTTCTGTTGCTCTTTCACTGAAGAGGCTCCTAATGCCTCCAGCCTGTGTGTCCATGATCTCTTCTATCCCAGTGACTCTCATGTTTGTTCTCTTGACTTTGTCCCAGAGTTCTTGTGTATTTTCATCATGACCTTTTGTTTTCCTTTATTGCATACTGAGTATCCAAGTTCATATACCTGTCTTCAAGGCTGTCTACAAGTTCTGTCTACAAGGCCTATTGTTCTATCTTCTGTGCAATCAAATCTGTTTGTGATACTTTTAAGTGGTGTTTCAATTTGATTCATTGTGTCTTTCATTTCCAGGAGTTCTGATTAGATTCTTTTCAGTATCTCTATTTCTTTATTGAAATAGTCTTTCACCTCCTGTATTTACTCTCTTACTTTGTTCCTTAGATCTTCTTTTAGTTCATTGAACATTTTAATAATCAGTTGTTTCATAGTATTTACCTAGAACTTCATTCACTTGCATGTCTGTGGGTTCCTATGTTGGAGGATTGTGAATTCGGCATAGTTGGGGGAAACGTGTTGGCCTATTTCCTCACGTTTCCAGAGGTCTCAAACTTGTGCATCTGTTGACATGGATTCCTCTTCCTCTTTTATGTGTCTTCTGGTGTGTAGTTATCTTTTGTTCTGGGACTTGGGTGTGTTTTTGCTGTATGAGCAGATGTCCAGGAGTGGGACTTGGGGTCCCCTCTAGTCGCTCCTGCTTGAGAGCTGGTCATTGGTTTGGGGTCTGTCTCTCCTATTCTGTGTGTTGAAGTCTTGTTGGAGCCCTAGAGGGGCTGGTTTGTGTGGAGCAAGGTTTGCTGCTACTTGGCTGAGTTGTGAGCATTGCTCAGCAGCAGGATCTCCACGCTGTGAACTTGAATCATCGCAATCGCTTCCAGCCCCGCTTAGAGAAGGGGAGTAAGAAATACCAATAATGTTAGCAACTGATGTGCAGCCTTCAAACAAGCGCCCAGCGATTCCTTTGACATCTTAACGCTAGTGACCACCTGATGAGAAGCAGCTGGGCCAGCGTCTCACGTCAGCATCCACAATAAACAACGGGAAATCGATCCGACATGGAACAGCAGGGGTCAACCGCATCGTCCCCTCGTTAATAATCACAGCAACATGAACGGGTGGTAATCATAAACCACAGAATTCTATCAGATGATGAAACTACAGTTCCTTCAATAAAGAGAAAATAGGGCAGGATACGAACAGAGGAGAAGCAGGAGAGAGGTCGCAGGTGACAGCTGTAAAGAAGGAGGAGTGAAAAATAACTAAAAGTAATAATAAAAAGAATGAGAGGAAGAGGGGACGGGAAAATTTGGCACCTAGTCAGGGAAGAGAGTAAAGAAGGAATAATTAGAGGAACCAAAATCAAGGTAAGAACAAACAAATAAAAAATCAAAACATACCAAACCCAGTAGATTACCCCACCAAAGTCAAAACAAGGCTAAATAACACAGGGCTGAAGAAGAAGGCATTTAAATGAAAGAAGAACTCTGTGTGTGTGTGTGTGTGTGTGTGTGTGTGTGTTTATGTGTTTGTGTGTGTGTGTGTGTGTGTGTGTGTGTGTTGGTGTATTCTCAAACTTATCAGTGCCACAAGAACACCCATATGCGCACACACACACACACACACACATACACACACACAAACACACAAACACACACACACACACACATACACAATCACACAGAATGGAAAAAAGTAAAAGAATTTTAAAAAACCCTAAAACATAATATTAGGATTAAAAAATGTCAGGGAGGAGTTGGAAAAAAATTCTTAGTGAGAAATGAAGGGCTCGTTTCCACCAAGGTGACAGAAGCTGCTGGCAAGGGCGGATGCTCAGCACTCCGTGGTTCCACATGTCCTTGTTTTTCTTCTCAGGCTCGTGACCCTTGGGTCAAGGTCCGGGGTTGTGAAACCCCACTTCTTTGTATTTATCACTGAGCTGCCAGTCGCTGTAGCCTGGAGGCCAAGCGGTGGTGGTGGCTCTGGGCTCCTGTCTCAGTGTGGGAGAGGACAGACTGCAGGGGACTGAAGAGGATGGGCCCCCAGAGAGCACAGAGAGGGGCTGGGCCAGCTTACCCTGAAATTCCGGCAGCCAGGCTGTAGTCCCGATTGTCCTTTGGAGCTTTGGAACTTTGTCCGAGAGTATGGAGATTAGATCCACGTCCCCTTTTGTGGGGAAGTTGTTGATCTCTGCTGATATCTGGGTCTCAGGGAACTCCCCAAAATGACGTGTTGAAGCATTCTTATGATAGTGGCTTTTAAGCCAGTCGGAGGGTCCCAGCATCTGCCATTTCAGGTGTTATCAGTTGATTTTCTTTTCACCTTTACTTTGAGATCTCCCTGATGCTTGACGGAATGAGTGATTTTTGAAACCTGGATATTTAGGGTACCAAGAAGAGAGACTCTAAATTTTATTTATACCTCCTGGGTTGGCTTCCTAACAGCCACTGGAGAAGTAGAGATGCTTCCTCATTTGGATGAGGACAGAAGTCCAGGCTGTCTGCTGACCGTCTGCTGATAAGCAGGATAGGCAGCAAGGGGTCCCAGCTCCCCTCTGCCCTCCTGCCCTCTCCTTCCCACCGCGGTTCCCGTGTGGACCACACATCACGGTGGAGGAACGCCGGGAGACAGCGAGCAGGACTGCTCCTTCCACACCACCCGTGGAGGGAGGACTCCTAGGCTGCAGGCAGGGAGGTGCCTCTGCTGTGGGTGGGAGGCCGGGAGCTTTCCATGGTGCTTGGTGGGATAGAACCACTCTTACCTAAAACGCTGCTCTCTGGCTGGGCTGCCCCGTCTTAGTCTTTTGGCTGAGGCGCCAGACTTCTGTTGGGTTTTCTTTGCGCTCATTCTGGGGTTCTGACTTCTCAGGGAACTTGATGTTCCTTTGGTCCCAGGTCTCTAACCTCCCAGCCTGGTCTGCCTTCTTCTGTCCGCCTTTCTGAGTCTTCTCGTGTTCGCTTTGAAGACAGTTCCCCGTGTTTTCACTCAGTTGTGTTCAGTGGGAATACACGGGGAACAGAGAAAAATGCACATTCTCCATCCTCCTGGAACCCCAAGCCTCAACTTAAATCATTGTCGTGGTGCATTTGTGGGATTATGTGACTGGTTCATGATACAACCCCTGGCACAGAGATGCTGAGAATGGGGATGATGTAGATAGTGCTTGATTAGGTTTGGTAGAGCTGGCGAGTGTGTCTTGTGACACATCATTGCCTGTCCACAGCATCACTAAAGGCCTGGCCCAGGAAGGCTGCAGTGCACTTCCACCCTCGGCCAGCAGGGAGCAGTCTAGACGAAGCTCTGGGGATTCCTGGGTGGCTCAGCCTGGCCTGTGGAGCAGCGCTTCAGAGCAGGTAGGAGGAAGATGACGTCTGTCTGAATCTGAGATTTCAGTGTAGACAATATGCCGGCTCCAACTGTTGGGGTAATAGAGTTTGAACAGGACACTCTCCATATTGATGAGTGCAGCTCCCTGGCCCAAGATCGGGGTGAGAATGGTATGTAGGCAGGATGGCAATATCCACTAGGAATGTGAACAGTTCCGGGCTGGAGGAACCCGAGAAAACAAGCGTCTGTTCACTGTGATTGTAGCCAAGCTGAAAAGAAGTCTGTGAGGAGCGCACGCGCGGTGTGTGGGGTCATCCTCTGGGAAGGCTCAGGGGCTCAGAAACTGCATTCCTCCATAAAGGCACAGGCTCCGCGGGGCCAGGTGACCTTGGTCAAGGTCACAGGAGGAGCGAAGCGCAGAGGGGGCCGTTCCCAGGCCCATGCGCCTCTCCACACAGGGTTTCCCGCTGTACCAAGAAGCTCCTGAGAGGCTGGGCTGGGGCTCAGAGCGGCAGAGCGCTTGCCGAGCACGCGTGAGCGCTGGGTTCCATCCTGGGCACCAATAAAAGCAAACAAACAAAGCCATTCAGTCCATCTACAACTACAAGAAATTTTTTAAAAAAGAAAAGAAATCTGAGTGTCAGAAAAAGAATTTTAATAGAAGGTTCTAAATTGTGCCGGCTGGAAGAGAAACAAGAGTTATTGGAAGAAAGTCAGTGGTTAGGGTGGGATGGTAGGATGAAATAAATGCGTTTTTACTGAAAAATGAAAATAAAAGGAGGAACATGAAAATGTTATTGTTTATATAGGTTTAGTGTTTCAGAAAAGCGTACGTTTTGTATTTTGCTTATTATTCCCGGTAGCTAGCCATGGGACAGTCTTTGCTCCCTGGGGCTGCTCCTGATTTTCCTGGCTCTTTCTATTGAGATTCCTCCCAGTGAATCCAAAGCTTGGGTGAGCATTCCTGCTCTGTTGCCTAATAACTCTGCGATTTGGGGAAAGTCCTTCAGTGTGTCTTCGCCTCAGTGTTCTTCAGTATGGTGGATCCTCAGAAGTTCACGAATGGCCCCAGGTGATCCAGCCACCCCACTCCTGGAAGCGAAAGCAGGGGCTCAAGACACCCGTACTCGCATGGTGGCCACAGTGTTCACACAGTGGCCATGGGCAGGTGACTGGGCCAACGAGATGCGGTGTGGACCCATGATGGCATGTGACTCAGTCTTAAAGAGGGAGGACCCTGTGACACATGCCAGGGCATGGATGGCCTTGAAGACATGGGGCCAGTGAAGCAGCCAGCCACAGGAGGACACGCGGTGCACAGTTCCACTTGACTGGAATAGTGACATTCAGAGACAGAGACAGAATGGTGTTGCCAGGACTGGGAGGGGAAATGGCAAGTGATGTCCAGGGTGTGGACTGCATTTTGGGAGCAGGTGGAGAACATTCTGGAGATGGGCGGCGATGGCCCATCGCCATAAATTCACGGGGTGAATTTACTCCATGCTCCTGAATTGTAGCCTCCAAAATGCCGGAGATGGTCAAGTCTGTGCTGTGTGTCTTTTGCCATGATTTTTAAAAAGCACAGGTAGCAATCACTTGAGCTCTCAATAAAGACCAAAACGGATTTTAAAATAATGTATCACAGAATGCTATTCAACAGGTAGCCAGGCAGCACCGTCGACCTCCGGGAAAGGGGATAGGCAACACGCAGACGTGAGTGGTGGGAACAGGGGCTTGGGGAGGAATCCTGCAAACAGGCCCCACTCTGCCGGCCCCACCTGCTTTCTTTTAAAATGCAATTCAGCTGCAGCCCTGCCTGGCTAGTCCATAGGATATGTCACCTTCCTCAGCAAACCACCTGCTATCTGCAGGGGAAATGTAGGCCCAAAATGCCAATAAGAACACAATTACCCTGAAGGAGGACTTCCGTGGCTCTCACCCAGACTGGGTTCCAAAACTCAGGGAGATGAGGATAATTCCCCCAACCACAAAATCCACAAGAACAAGTTCCGATTAAAACTGGCCAGCTGGACCCAAGAGGCTCCGCCTTGCCTTGGACTTTTACCACGTGCAGTGGGGACTTGGGAATCTGATGACATCCTGCTGTCAGTCAAGAGTCAAGAGGAAGGCCTGGGTGGGACTCTCTAGAAACTTCCCTGGGACCCCCAGTGTTTAGTCAGCTTTTTGTCAGCTGTGACTAAAAGGGTCTGACCAGCACAATTATAGAGGAGGAAAGGCTTATTTGAGGGCTCACAGTTTTAGAGATCTTAGTCCATAGGAGGCTGGCTCCATTCCTCCGTGCTCAAGGTGAGGCAGGACATCATGGCGGGAGAGGGTGATGGAGGAAAGCAGCTTACATCATGGTGATCAGAAAGCAGAGAGAGAGAGAGAGACTTTCTCTAGATACAAGATATATACCCAATAGCCACGCCCCAATTTCCACCCCCTCCAGCCACACCCCACCCATCAGGGGTTAATTCACAGATTGGGTTAAGACTCTTACAACCAATTGTTTCTCCTCCGAACCTTCCTGCTTGGTCTCACCGGTGAACTTTTGGGAGAACCTCACATCCAAACTGTTAGTTAGATGTAAGGGGGCAGTTTTGGTTCATCGATAACTCCCAGAAAAAACGCTCTGCAGATACAGGTCCCACACGAGGAACTTTATTCTAAGCGGACAAAACGTGCCCGCTCGGGGGAAAGGGGAAAGGGAAAGAAGAAGATGGTGCAGGGCTCCTTGTCAGATATTGGAATTTCGCGGGCTGGGAGGAACCAATCATGGAGGAGAATTATTACAGACTGACTGATGGACCAATGACATATTGGAACGTAATGTGGGAGGCAGGAAAGTTACAGCGACGTAAGCCAGAAATTCCTGTAACGGGAGAGGCGGGCTTAACGGCAGATTGACAGGTGGGTTGGGAGGCTGGGTTCCTGTAACAGGAAAGAAAGGTTGCTTTATACCTAACACAAACCAGAACACCCAGTGAAACACCAGGCAGGGGCGCTCCATCCGTCTCTCTGAGGCTACACTGTCTCTCTTGAGTGTGTCCCCTTTCTCCTCTTGTCCTCCTTTCTCATAACTCATGCCTGGGACTCTGGGGGACACGGATGAAATCCTTCTGGCATGCCACAAGAACCAGCGAGAGAGGACTGCGGTGGCCACCTCAGCCTGGTGACAGAGGTAGACGAGCAGGGGAGGACAGGTCTGTGAAGGAGACCATGGCATGACCCTGCTTGCCTTTTCCACTCTGAATGACATACTACTCATGCAAGAACACAAAAACATAAAACAGTAAAAAGATTTGGAGATGTACGCTTTGACATTATTGCCCTTATTAGCTGGTGGGCCAGAAAAATGAGAAATGAGTCTATAATTCCCAGGAAAGGAAATATAAATCATTCTCTTTTTGCGCATTTTATTGCTGCATTACAGTTGTACGCAGTGTGGGGATTTGTCGTTGCCTGTTTATACACACACTCGCTTTATCAACATAATTTGGCCAGTGTCCCTCCCCAGCGCTCCCCCTACCTCCACTCCCCTTACCCCCTGGCCCCTTATCTCTGCTGACCTCCCTTTGATTTTCCTGAGATCCACCCCAGCTTTGCTTTCCTTTTTCCTCTCAAGTTTCCACATATGAGAGGAAACATTTGGCCCTTGACCTTCTGAGTTTGACTTATTTCGATTAACATGGTGGTCTCTAGTGTCATCCACCTTCCTGCAAATGCCATAATTTTATTTTTCTTTATGACTGAATACCACTCCATCATGCATATATACCACATTTTCTTTATCCATTCATCCACTGGTGGACACCTGGCTGGTCCCACAGTTTGGCTATTGTGGATCATGCTACTGTGAACACAGGTGTGCATGTATCACTATTAAATCATTCTTCAACACATGAAGAGGGGTTCATTTCATGTATGATGAAAGAACAGAATATCAAACCTGAATTGGAAAAGCATTTTTTCATCTCTAAAATTGGCAAAAATCTGAAGTTTGACAACACTTCTCATATGAGGCTTTGGTAAGAGCATGACTTGGTACAATCACCTGGAAGCACCTTGATTACACTAGCAAAATTAGAATGTATGTGCCCCAAATAGGTCCAGTATATAATGCACTTGGACACAGCGTCATCCAAGTGACAGCTCAGAGCTTGAGAACTCCTTTTACCAGTGTCATGCAGGATCTTGGTATTAGGAAACCTGATTGTTTTCATTCCACACCTGAAATGTAAACAGAAAAGGAAAACCATTGGAGACATCGTCCTTGTCAGCGGCAAGAAGTGACAGCCGATAAATAGTAAAACTAAGAAAAGTGAATATATAAGCACTTATATAGTTGCTTAATACATTGCTGATGAAAGAATGAATGAACGGCCAACTTTCAGGTAGTCTATCACATAGTCAGTTTAATAGCAGGTTCTTATGAAGAGACAGGTGTTTTAGGTATCTGTTTGCAGAATGTGAAGAAAGAATTACTGCTGCGTTAGGTTCTTATTCAGTGATGGTCTGAATGAAAGAAACAGGACTCAGCTCAGCAACCTGCAGTGAAGCCTTAAAACCAGAGGTCACACTGAACTAGCGACCCCCCTCTGCAGTCTTCTCAGGTACACTCTCACCTTGTGAGATAAAATGTGATCAGGTTACTCTTTGCAACACTGTTTGCAGCCACCAATGAGTAGAAATGACACAAGTCCCCGGCAACAGGCAGACATGAGTAAACCTGGTGCATCCCAGCAGGCAGACCAGACTCCCAACCAGAGAAGGACCCCGAGTGGATGCAGGAGGGCGTGGAAAGCAGAGATCTGCACATGCAGAGAAAGATCTGCAGAAGCAGCACTGTCTTCTGGGGGTAAAGGGGGCACATTCGTTGATTTTTTTGAATAATGCTTATGTTTGCATAAGAAAACCTGGAAGCATGTCCTGTGGTCTCAATATCTGTATCCCTGAAACGTTTGTATGTGGAGACCTAATCCACATGTGATGGTCTGAGGAGGTGATGTGCCTTTGGGAGGTGGTGAGCTAAGAGGGCAGAGCCTCGAGGCGGGGGATCAGTGCTCTTGTAGGAGCCCGCCGGCCACTTCTGCCCTGTGAGCCCAGCAAGAAGGCACTGCCCTCCAGGCAGAGAGCAACTCTTGCCAGACCCTGAATCTGGTGGCAACTGGAACTGGGACTAGGATCACTCAGTTCATGCTTTTCAACAATTCCCCAGTCTGAAGCAGTTGCTATGGCAACTCCAGATGGACAGAGATCATGTAAGATTAACGTGGTCACCTTGGGGAAGGACTGGGTGATGCGGTCTTGCTGGAATTAAGACAGTTAATTCCTTTGGAAGTATGTGAACACATGCCTAAAATGAAAGAATTGTTAAGAAACGCGGAGAGACTTGGGCATCGGAAATGAGCTTTCCAGACGAGGAAGCAGAGGGGCAGAGGGGTATTTGCTTTGCCAAAGCTCACTCCTACTAACAGCAGGGCAAGTGAGGCTAGCATTCAGGTCTTCAGATTACATGGTGCTTTTTTATTCTAAGTGGTTAATTTCCTCTTATTTTATGTCTTGCTTTTCTGGGTGCTAAATAGTTATTTAATTTAGTAATTAATAACAGATTTTCTTTAAAAATAAACAAGATCAATCTACTCTGTGACTTTTTTGTTGAAAATAGAACATGGTGGGTGTGGAGATGCACACCTGTCTCACTTAGGGCCTCACCAAGTTGCTGAGGCTGGCTTTGAACTCGAGAGCCTCCTGCCTCAGCCTCCCAAGCTGCTGGGATTATAGGAGTGCACTATCATGCCTGGTAAGGTGTTTTATTTATCTGGCTTCTTTCAAGATTTTCCCCTTTATGTTTGGTTTTCTGTAGTTTTCATAGGATATGCTGAATATGGAGATGATGGTTTCTAAGGTTGTTATGTGTTGGAGCTGAAGGTGGAAGTATAATTATGAATAATTTAAAGATCTGACTTTCTGTCTACTTGAGAGCTTTCAGGTCAGTATTACAGTGTCTGCCTGACATTGTGACAACCTATAGTTTAACTTCTGCCCTTAGGTTCCACAGGCAAACTGGGATGGTAAAACAATTAGCTGTCCATCAATACCGAAAAATATTTCTCTTTGGCTGTAATGAATGATTCATTTTTTGCATTGCTTGAATCACTTAATCCTATATTTACTTTGCTTATTCACAAACTGAAAATAGAGTTGTTGCAAGATTCCCAAAGACACAAAGGTATGTTGGAGAGGTTCACCTATTTCCCTCTGGCAGAAGTACCATTTTTGTTTACAAACCCAACGCCTTTAAAACATTGGACTGTTATAGACAAAGACCTTTAAATATCATCAAAATCATACATTGAACTAACTCGTTGGAAAAGATACTTTAAAAATTTGTAGAGTACTTGTTGGCCACCTGCTTAAACTTTTAAAAATACTTTTTACTTTGTATGAATCTAATGACAATAGATTTTTTTTATCCTAAAAATATCATATCAATAAGATTTGTTGAATCGGTACGATTCTAGACATTTTGAATGACTTTTTAAATGTTAAAATTTCCTTTTATTACCTTGACATAACATCTCCAATCAAATGGAACCTTTAAAAATCTACTAGAGAACTCTGACATTTACTTCAGTGGATGAAATCTAATGAAAGATTTTAGGTAATAAAACCCAGTAAGATTCATATTTGAGTTTAATCAAATGTCCTCTGGCCGTGCAAAATTTCATCTAGACTGACAAAAATAACTCTGCCTTCCAAATGATATGTGGCAACATTGAGGAATTTTTTTAAGTCCGTGTTTGCAAGTAGTCGGTGACACAGAGGTGGCCTGTTAGTCTCTACTCTGCGTGAACTTTCGTGCGTGGTCTGATCTTCCTGATTGTCTTATGTTGTGATCCCAGTGGGAGGGTATGATCGCCCACCGCCCGCAGGGACAATCACAACGCATACGCTCTTCTTGAGCACAGGAACCAAAAGAGAGCTTTATTCCACAAGTCTCAGACTTATATTGAGAACATCAGCCTATCAGAGAGTAGACTACCAGGAAAGTCAGCCTATCAAGGAACAGTCTCCAGGCAGATACCAGGATCGCCTCATATACAGCAGCCAATCAGAGTTACTTCCTGAAACTTGTTTATGAGTACGGCTTATTCTGGCAAGCTGCCAGGCGCCATCTTAGAGATCAGGCCAGGGTGCGGCTCTGGGGCCCTCAGAGCCCGCCCCTGACAGGAGGGATCTGGGGGACCATCTTCTCCGCCATGCTTCTGTGTGCAGGGATGTCCCATTACTGGTCCCACATGTGACTTCTCAGTCCCAGGCTGTCTCCCCAGCTATCTTGTGGAGGTCACCAACTCTAGCTCCATGTACCCCCAGCCACATCCATCTCGAACAGCTCTGCCTGATCCATTCACAAACTTGGTCACCTCTCCCTTTGTTCTCAGGGACAGCTCAGGGAGACTTACAGATCAGCTTAGCCACAAGGCGGGAATTTCACGCGTCTCTTCCTCTCTTTGTCGTGATGCAAATAATCCATTGGATTAGAGAGACTGCATGTTGTCTTGTTGGGGTTTTTGTGTTTGCTTAAGTATTTTTTAAAAATCACTCTACTTTTTAGAGCCGCTTTAATTTCAACAGCAAGATTGAGCAGACGGTACAAAGAGACCCTGTCCCTCAACATAATACCCTCTCCTATTAGCCATGCCCCTTACCAGCGTGGGTCATTTGTTACAATCGATAAACAGGGCACATGGTCACTATCCGGAGCCCACAGTGCGTAGGGTTCCCTTGGGTGCTGTGCCTTCATTCTGTGGGTGTGATAGTATTCGGGGGCTTGCGGCCACCACTGCAGGATCACAGTGTTCTTGCTGTCCTGAAAGTCCTCTGGCTCTGCCTGCTCTTCCTTCCCGCCACCGGGTCCCTGCCCACTGCTGATCTTCCTATCATCCCCGTCTCACCTTTTCCAGAGCAGCCTGTCCTGGGACTCGCTCAGGGAGGAGCCCTTCAGACTGGCTTCTCTCGCACAGGAATAGGCGTGGGCAGTTCACGCCTGGGCTTTCAGGTTTGGCTTCATTTCTTTTCCAGCTGAGTGATGCTCCTCTGGCTGAAGGGCCTGGGGATCGCTCCCCCAGAGGCAGTTAGCGTCAAGCTGCCATACACACCCATCTGCAGGGTTTGGTGGACATGGGTTTCCACGTCTTGGGGTGTATGGAACATTGCTGAAGTGAACCAAACAACTCCCATTTTGCTTTCTGACCACATTTTGTGAAACTTATGAAAAACATGTTGTTTGCTGTGATAGATCAAAACAAAATGTGTGTGTAGCGTTAAGATAAGTAAAGTCACGAGCAGTGACGCACACAGTGACTATGCAGTCACTGAGAAAAACATTTGGCAGTTTGTTTACACCAAATTTACATTAGTTTTAATGGTAAAACTGGTAAAAATTTTACTAGATGAATTTGCAGAATTCAGGACTTGAAAAACAAATTAGGTAATGTGTGAACTTGTTTTGATGTGACTATATAAACTGCAGACTGATCAGGAGCGAGCGGGCACTACACCACCGACAGAGTCTGTCACTATGTCCCGCTGACAAGTGACAAGATAGTGCTCCCCAGCTCGAGGCCCCTGGTCGCTGCATGCTGTTACTCCGATGACTGATTGCCGTTTGCTGTGAACCAAGCATCAATAAAACCTCATCTGAGGACCAACGACCGGCTACGTGAGTGTTATTTGAGAAGTATATTTGGACTTTATGTCAAGCATTACAGGCAATGGGCTTTTCTCTTATTAACAAACGCCTGATTATTAGAACTCCTGTCCCACTCATAAACTGGATTAAAATGAGTGAGGACCAACTAAAAGGCCTTCCCACTGAACCTAAAGTTTTACAATGGAAATGGTATCTTCAAAATGCTCTACAAGATTCTCTGGTTCAGTCTAACACTGCAATTGGCAGGTTGACTGAGGAAATTTGTGCCCAACCCCTGGTCAAGTTGCCCATTTCTCCAAAGGAAGAGCCCTCCTCCCCTATCGGTCATTGGGGAGCTTCAAACAGCCATGCCAATGCTTGGTTTACGGATGGCTCCTCCTCTGTGGTTAATGGCAAGACCCATTGGAAAGCTGCAGCTTACCGCCCAGCTGATAAGACTATCTTGACAGACCAGGGGGTGGATGATTCTGCACAAATGGCTGAACTTGTAGCAGTAAATTTGGCTGTGAAACATTCACTTATGGAAGGCCGAAAGCACATTCATATTTTCTCTGACTCGTGGTCCGTTTGTAATGGCATAGCCATATGGTCAGCTAAGTGGAAACGCACTGACTATTGTATCAATGGAAAACCCGTTTGGGGTTAGACTGTATGGAAGGAATTAGCAAACTCTGGTATTAAGATATTTGTAACACATGTAGATGCACATACAAATAGATTGGATGAAAATTCTAAAAATAATGATCTAGTAGACAAAATATCCAAAATTGCAGCTATAAGATTGACTAATGCTGCACCTTGGAAGGTTGTAAAACATGAAGACACCAAAGTAACTTTAAAAAGAAAACCGCAGTGGGAGGTGCACAAACCTCCAGTAGATAACCTGGAGATTTTGGGCCCTGAACTTACAACACTCCATAAACAGATGGGACATATAGGCACCCATAGACTATACCAATGGTGTAATGACAGAAACCTAAAGACCACTTGGAGGGCCTGTAAGGAGGCAATAAGGCACTGTCCTAATTGCCCTAATCTATTGCAAAGGTTTAGGAGAAATCCTCCATCACACTTATCATCTCCAAGAGCATTTAATCACTCATTACAAATAGACTTCATAGGACCCATCAGGCAGAAACACTATGTTTGCACTATAGTGGATTGCTGCACCGGCCTGGGGTCTGCTACCATGTCCTCCAAGCCTAATCAGATTGCCACTATATTTGCCCTTTGGACATGGATTGCTCACCATGGGATCCCCCATGTGATTAGTTCTGATCAGGGTACACACTTTACAGGACAATTGGTACAGAAGTTTGCTGTTGATCTCAATATACAATGGAACTTCCATGTGGCATACAATCCAACAGCATCTGGACACATTGAACGTTTCAATGCACTGTTAAAACTTAAGTTATCATCATTATCTGACACCCCACTACACAAAGCCTTACTTATAGCAACCTTCGAACTCAATTCTAGACCACGAGCTTACCGCCGCTCCCCTTTTGAGGAAACTTACCCTCCGGACGTCCAGCCTCTCGACGGGACCACACCCGATCCACCACCTTCATCTGACAGAATCCTCATCAAGGACAGACTGGACTCTAGCCTCACTCCTGCCAACATTGTTGCCTCAGGACCAGGGAACTCTTATTGGACTACATCTGGTAAGGGTGATCTTTGCCTTACCAAGGTGAAAGATGCTACTCCAATGTAGATACGCGGAACCTTATCTCTCCTCAGACCTGACTGCTCTCTTTGGCGCGGAAGCCACCCCTTAGGGTGTCTCCCGTGCCAGGGGGTGGACTGTATGGAACATTGCTGAAGTGAACCAAACAACTCCCATTTTGCTTTCTGACCACATTTTGTGAAACTTATGAAAAACATGTTGTTTGCTGTGATAGATCAAAACAAAATGTGTGTGTAGCGTTAAGATAAGTAAAGTCACGAGCAGTGACGCACACAGTGACTATGCAGTCACTGAGAAAAACATTTGGCAGTTTGTTTACACCAAATTTACATTAGTTTTAATGGTAAAACTGGTAAAAAATTTACTAGATGAATTTGCAGAATTCAGGACTTGAAAAACAAATTAGGTAATGTGTGAACTTGTTTTGATGTGACTATATAAACTGAAGACTGATCAGGAGCGAGCGGGCACTACTCCACCGACAGAGTCTGTCACTATGTCCCGCTGACAAGTGACAAGATAGTGCTCCCCAGCTCGAGGCCCCTGGTCGCTGCATGCTGTTACTCCGATGACTGATTGCCGTTTGCTGTGAACCAAGCATCAATAAAACCTCATCTGAGGACCAACGACCGGCTACGTGAGTGTTATCTTATTCCTACCCGGTTCCCGATCCAGTACAGGCCGCAAGTGTTACGACGTGCTCGTGACATGGGGTAAACACTGAGGAGCGTGCTAGCCGAGTCATGCCATGGGTACGCTTAGCCTCCCAGCAGGCCGCCATCTTGCACCCCACTGTGGTGAAGGAGCTGCTTTTGCTCTGGGGTACAGTGTTCTGGATCTCCGCATCCTCCTGGTCTTTGTATTGTCATTTGCATTTTGCCGATGGCCCACGACCTGGAGCATCTTTCAAAGTGGCTCTCGGCCGGCTGGGTGGCTTCTGTGGTGGGGCGTCTGTTCAGTCTTGGGCCCATCTCTGCCCGAGGCCACGTTTTAAGAGCTCTTTGTGCATTTTTGCTGAGTCTGTTACCAGATGTGTCTTTTAAGAAGCATTTTCTCTGTCTGTGGTTTGTCTTTTTAATCTTTTGGCAGTGTCTTTACTCAGAGCCAAAAGTCTGAATTTTGATTAAGTCTGGTTTGGCGACTTTGCCTTTCATGGATTGCACCTTTGGCATCACACCTAAAAAATGATCGTCACACCCAAGGCCATCTAGACTTTCTCCTCTGTCATCCCTTAGGAGCTTCATGGCTTGGTTTCACATTTATGTCTGATATCAATTGTGAGTTAATTTTTGTGACGGGAGTGATTTCTTCGTTTTTTGCACGTGAATGTCTATTTGGTCCCCCACCATTTGTTGAGGAGACATTTGTGCTACTGTATTACCTTGGCTCCTTGGTCAAAGAACAGAGGAGGCTACATGTCTGTGAGCCTATTTCTATTTATATGTGCATCTGTTTTTTTGCCAATGCCACAGTATCTTGAGTGTGTGAATAGTGAGTTTTGATATCAGGCAGTATCAGTCCTCCAACTGTTTTTCTCCTTGAATATTGTGTGGTCTATTCTGGATGCTACAGTGGGGACATGGGAAGTCCCCAGAGGCCTGTGTGAGGAAGGCTTGCTCCTATTGGGAGATGGTAGAAGCTTTCAGGGGCGGGACTGGTGGAGGCCCAGTCTGCAGTGTGCCCTTTGGGGGTTATTGGGTCCTGGTCTCCTCTCTCTTTCCTTTTGCTCCCTGGGCATGAGGTGAGTGGTTTGTTCCACTGCATACTCCTGCTGTGATGTTCTACACCCCCATCCCCACCAGAGGCCTAAAGCAATGGGTTTGCCTGATCATGGACTGGAACCCCCCAAAATATGAGCCACAATTAGCCTTTTCTCTTATTAAGTTGATTAATAAGTCTTAGGTACTTGTCATTCCTATGAGATGCTCCATTTGAACTTCAGAATCAGATTTTCAATATTCACAGTATAACTTGGTGGGCTTTCTTGACAATATTGAGTTTCCTGTCCTAAACTAATTAAATGCATGAGCTGAACTAAGTACACTATCAATATGACGTGATAAGTCTACAGAATTAAGTTTTTAACAACAATTATAGAGGTCAGGGTATAAAAAGGGGTAAGCAGCCTCCACAATCCAAAAGTTAAAAAAAAAAAATTCAAACAGCAGCAACTGTCTCTCCGTTTAATTAGTTGGTTTTAAAAAATGTACCAGTGCTTTCTACTTTTTAAGTAGATTTTGTACATATTTTAGTGAGTTTATACCAAAGTGTTTCATTTTCAAAGTTTTTACTATAAACAGTATTATATTTTTAATTTAAAATTCTGCTTGTTCATTGTTGGTATGTAGAGTATATATTAGCTTTGCTTCCTTCACCCTTAGTATAATCATAGTCATTTATTAGTTCCAGGAGGTTTTTTTGTCATTATTTGGAATTTTCTACATATTTGATCATTTTAACTGTAAACAAATACTGTTTCTTCCTTCCCAATCTTTATACCTTTCCCCCCTTTTCTTGTCTTATTGCATTAGTTAGGATTTCTGGTATGATGTTAAAAAGCATTGATGAGGGGCTGGGGATAGAGCTCAGTTGGTAGAGTACCTGCCTTGCATGCACAAGGCCCTGGGTTCAATCACCAGCATCAAAAACAAAACAAAACAAAAACAAAAACAAAATGCATTGATGAGAGGGCAAGTCCTTGCGTTGTTCCTGACCTGAATGGACAGTTTCAAGTTTCTTACTATTATGTGTGATGTTAGCTATAGATTTTTTTTCACTTATCATTTTATTTTTAATTATTTTTATTTTTACAGACTGCATTTTGATTCATTGTACACAAATGGGGTACATCTTTTCGTTTCTATGGTTGTGCACAATATAGATTCACACCATTTATGTAATCATACACATACACAGGGTGATGATGTCTTTCTCATTCCACCATCTTTCCTTCCCCCACCCCCTCCCTCTCATTTCCCTCTACATGATCTAAAGTTCCTCCATTCTAGATTTTTTTTGTAGATACCCTTTGTGAAATTGAGGGAGTTATACTGTATACTTGACTCTTACTGACACTCTTGTTATTTTTATCTCTGCCACATGTTTTTATCTTCCCTACCTTGGGAATACTAGATATCTGCAGTCAGATCTCTGTAACTCTCCTTATTTCAATATTTTCATCTCACATTTTTTTTCTCTAAATCTGCTGGGAGTTCTCAAAACCATCTCTGCCTCGCTATCTTGGTTCTTTCCCTGTGTTGATTCTACTCCTTGCTGCTTGAGGTTTATTTTCAACTTTTGATTTGTGATGATTCTTTGCCCCAATTTATCTCCGACATCTATAGTCTCTTAAAAATTTGATTGTGTAGTCTTATCACCTGATGTTATAAACAGTTTTTGTACTTATGGACAATTGTAAATATATTTTGGGGCTGAACATATTTTCTAAAAATGGTATCTCTTTTACATGTGAGGGGTACAACATGTTCTTTTTCCTTTTCGTTGTACTTTTAAAATTTATTTCTTCTTTTAAAATTATACATAATGTTGTAGCTGTATATGAAACTCTATTTTCTCAAAAATAAAGTAGTACGTCTTTTTCTCTCCTCCTACTTTAACTTGAGGGATGGAAATTGATTATTTTTATTCCAATTTTGCTTTTTTCTTAAAAATATTGGAAATATAGCATTTATTCTTTTTTCTATATTCACAAAATCATTAAGATTGAAGACAAGGATAAGATTATGCCACAGCATTAGGGCTAGACTGATGGTCAAATGAAATGCTTTCATAATCTCCCTACAGAGACTGTCCTCAAGAGCACAGTAAATTGGGTCATGAATCAACAATAATTATGTTAATAAAAAAAATCCATCAGATGATCCAAGGCCCTCAAATCGTTCCATGTCCCTCAAAAGTAATGTTATTTTTCCTCCTGAAAGGTCAAAGCTAGCTAATTGACATATTTTTTTCCTATTGAAATCCTGTTTTGAAAAGCTAAAATTGAATGTACCTTTTCTGAAAATATGAAATTAAAATAATTGCATCAGGTGTAATTAGACAGCACAAATTGTTTTAATATATTTTTACTTTCTTGTCCTCATTATATTGTATTCAGTTTTTTTGCATAGTTGTTTTTTTGATCCAGCAAAATATAAAAATATAAAAAAAAAATTAAAAGGAAGAATTATTTGTGAAAACAAGTTGCCCTGAGGACCAAGATTGCTTTCCTGATTCTGAGTTCATTAGTTGTGCAAGCAGTAGAACCCCTGAAAAACTCACTTTAAAACACAGTAGAGAGTCCATGTATATTTTAATGTTATTAGTATTACAAATGTTTTATATTGTTTTATGTACTAAAACAATTGTAGATATCATGATTTAAGGGATATAAATTCAGAAATAAACATTTCCCTAATATTATTCCTTCTTTGAAATAAAGAGTGAGAAAGTATCACATAATCATTGGAACTAATGGAGAACTGACCTTTTACGTTGCAAACAGCATATTTTTATGTAAGTCTTTTTTCTTATTCTTCTTAAAACAGGACCAAGTTATAAAAATTCATCAACTTCATTTTCTGACTGTTTCCGTTGACAAGGTCACAGGGTCCTTCAGTGCTGTGAGCATAGGATACACTTTGTTCACTTCATCTCCCTCTGTTCTTGACCCAGATTGTTTGGCTCTCTATGGACATTTTGTACATGGGTGGGAAGCAGGATGTCGGGCATTGGAGAATGACATTCATCTCACATCCACCTTTGCAGCACCGTGAGGTACCCAAAGTGGAGAACTGGAGCGGAGAGCCCACCCTGAGCCCTGGCATGTCTGCGTGAGGGGTAGACAGACAGACAGCATCCTTTGTACATCCTCTGCTGACCTCTTGGTAGATGGTAGATATTTGCAGGACAGTTTGGAATTTCAGGTTCATAATTCCTTATCCACAATGATGAAGTCCAGTAAATCCTAATAGTGACAATTATGCAAGTTTGTCACCTATTTTGCTAAGGACACCCGAGCTGTTCTGTTGTGGAGTGTGTGTGTGGTCCACAGCTTATCCAACCTAGTGTGACTGTTGGGAAGTTCTGCTGCACAAAGAGTAGTGTATGTGATCATGGCCTGTTGGACCTTTGGGGATTGTTACATGGTGTATGATTAATGCACATTTCCAAAATCTGAAAGTTCTGAAATTTGGACCACATCTTATCCCAAGGGTTTCAGATAAGGGTTTGTGGGCTTGTATCAATGTGATAACTGTTCATTGGTATGCTCTTAGTACTTGGAGTGTGAGAAAAAAAGATCAAAAGAATCTTGCTTATTTATTAATGATGAATGAAGGCTGATTTCACTATTGTACTTCCTTGATTCTTAATACAGCTTTTAATTATATCCAAAGTTTTGGAAGCATTTACATCTTAGCTACCAGGAATACTCACCTTACATTTGTGTGTGTGTGTGTGTGTGTGTGTGTGTGTGTGATTGTCGTTACTGTTGCTGAATTAGATAAGTATTTGAAAGAACTAAAATAAAGCAGGGGAACACTGGAAGAATGAAGGGGACACATGCATTCACAATATTTCATGTGAAATGATAACTAAACTTTGTATTTTTGGCTCAAAGGGCAAGAGAAGTCATATAATAGGTGGTTAATTTATTTTTCTTGAATAAATGAATGAATAACTCAGTTGAGGATGAATAAAGGAGTCTGTTATTGGTGAATGGGACAGAGATAATACTAGTGATGTGAGCTCGTGTTGGGGGTACCCAAGGCCACCCATATGTTTGGAGACGCATTTGAAGGACTCATAAAGTTGTTCTCAAGGCTAAGATTTATCGCAGTGATATAGGGAGGACACGCAGCTGGATCATAAGGGAAACGCAGGCAGCCTGCAGGAATCCACCTACAGCCTTCCTTTGCCCTTTCCTTCCCCTCGAGGGGACACTTGAGCATGCTTCTTTCTCCAAAAACAAACAAAAATTGCTGTAATGTCTGTGAGATATTCCTGCCCAGGGAAGTCTATTCTAGACTCAATCCCCAAAGTTTTTATTGGCAGCTTATGTGAGTTTTCTCTTGCCGCTGTAACTTACCACAAACAGTAGTTTAGACAACATGAATTTATTGTCTTACCCTTTATAGTTTTGAAATCTGACTCGGGTCTCACTAAGCCGAGCTCACCGTGCCGGCGGGGCTGTGCTCTCCCTGGGAGCACTGAGAGGGAACCCACGTCTCTCCCATCCTCTAGAGTCGCCTGCATCCTTGGCTCACGGCCCGTCCTCCATGCTCTGAGCAGTGACGTGGCATCTCCTTTTCTTCACAGGCCTCGGGGACTTTATTGGGTCTTCAGAGGCAACCGGGAGACTTTCCCCTTTTGGGGGTAGCCGGCAAGCAACCTTAATTCCATCTGCAACTGTGGTTCCCCTTTGCCATGTAACATCACAAATTCACAGTTCCAGGGATTAGAATGGACACTTTGGGGGCCATTATTCTGCTTATGCACAGTGTGAATCTTGAAACCACTCTTTACTAAGCACATGGCAAATTCCAGACTCCCTGACGGACAGCAAGTGTTCAGAACAACCCACTGTTTGCACAAATAACAGGCAGAGTGGACCGTCCAAATCTCACATAATGGGTCACGGGGCAAGTTCCCAAGCACCAGTTAAGGACCAACCTTGCAAACAGGTTCTTCAGAGGGGAGTGGCCTTGGACCTGCCGTGCTGTTGCTTCTGGACAGTGGTGAACATCTGTGGAGAACTCACCGTGTGCCAGGAATTCCACCTCATGCTTGACAGGCATTTATAAATCCTCACAACTCCATGACAGAGGCCACGTTTATCATCCCATCCTATAAACAAGAAGACTGACATTCGGAACAGCTGAAAAGCTTGCCCAGGATTTCACCCAGGTGTGGTCATAGGTGGAGTCTGGGTAGTTGGATTATTGCTACTGTGTAACCATGCTGGGTCCCCCATGAGCATGAGCTTCAGTGGGTAGAATTCTCTTTATTGCTCTGGAGCTTTACTGAGAATCAGGACCCCAGTTTTTGAAGAACTGTGGACATGGGTGAGAGCCCAGCTTAGGATCTAAGCTAAGGAGCATGATGAACAGGCCTCAGTTACCAAACTGAATCATGAAGGCAGGTGCTTGACCCAAGACGCAGCAGGAGTCTCTTAGCAGAACCAGTGTGCAAGGGCAGGAGTCTCTTAGCAGAACCAGTGTGCAAGGGCAGGAGTCTCTTAGCAGAACCAGTGTCCGAGGGAAAGAGTGAACTGACCTGCATTTTTACCTGGTTCGCAGCTTCAAGTTCTTGGTATGTGGCCCAATTCGCCATTGCCACACAAAAGCTATATACTGAGTCCCTGCAAAACGCAGTGACTTAAAACAATAATCATTTGTTCTCAGGGATCTGTGGGTTTGCACAAAGGCTACTGATCTCCACTGACTTCAGCTCAGCTCAGTTAATCACAGGTGGTTTTTTTAGAGGGGCAATTCTAAGAGTTGACTAAAAATCAACTTGTGTGGCCCAGTTAGTGAGTTCTTACTTTATTCTATGGGTCTTTCTCCCTCTAGGGCCAGTGGGCTCTTCTAGGCAAGTTCTTCCTGTTAGTACTATGCATTAGCTTTGCATCACTGGGACCAAAGTACCCTACAGGAACAACTTAGAGGAGGAAAAGTTTATTTGGGGCTTGCAATTTCAGAGGTTCAGTCCTTAATTGACTGACTCCATCCCTTGGGCCTGGGGTGAGGCAGAATATCATGGCAGAAGGGCGTGGCAGGGGACAGCTGCTCAGCTCAGGCAGACAGGAAGGAGAGCGAGAGAGAGCTCTACTCACCAAGGACAAAGTACCAACTCCAAAGGCACACCCCTGGTGACTTCTTCCTCCAGCTACACCTTACTCGCCTACAGTTAACCACCAGTACAGTAGTCCTTCCAGGTTGTTAATCCATCAAATAAATTAATCCACTGATAAGATTCCAGCTCCTATAATCTAATCATCTCACCTCCGAGCATTGTTGTCTCCTGAGCTTTGAGGGGACATATTCAAACCCTAACACACTGGCAGAGGTAGAAGGCGACAAGGAGGGGTATTCAAGACCTGCTAACTCAACACTCCTTATTTTTATCACATCTTATTGGTGCAACCAAGTCACCAGGCTAGGGTCAAGGGCAAGAAGCTGGGAAATGTGGTCCTGGTGGGCAGAACTGCAAAGATATGGTGAAGACCATAAATTTAGAGAGGGTTGAAGAATTTGGGGCAAAGATACAATCTCTTATAAGATGCTCTGAATTTTGGCCCAGAATTTAGTCCAGAACTTGCAACTTTCAGGTAGGGTAGAGGGACTTCAACTCTGCAACTGGTAAGGTGTAGTGAAAGGTTGCTAAGCAATGCTTTGTAGCAGCATGTCATGGCCAGACTTGTCTACCTGTATGTCTGGGAATCAGGTGTGTCTTGAGAATTCATTTCTGGGATAGATACATTTGATTTGAAAAATGTTCAAAAACAAAAAGACCGCTATTGAATTAGCAAAAAGGTACCATGCTCTCTGTGCTAAAAGTAAATGCATTCAAGATTCACTTTGAAGTAAATACTGGATAGTAGCCAATGAGCTTTTCGCTTCTAGGATCTTTCTCCTGGATGATGCAATAGCAATATTATTTATTAACACTTAAGAATAAAATGGAGCCAATTGAGAGAATTCCTTTCTCTAGTCTGGGAACTGGTGACTCCACGAAATGAGGAAGCCTACGACAGGCATATTTGGGCATGATTTGTAGTTGGCTCTTGGTTCTTGACGGTGATTTCTGTTGAATCTTCCCTGTCCTTGGGTTCCAGACCTTTTAGATTTAATAGTCTTTGCTCATAACCATCTTCAAGTATCTCCACTGACAGGTGTCCTGATTTGGTGTGAGAGAACACATCTCTGTTAATACCTCTGTGATTCCCGTCTCCACTTTTTCTGATAGAAATACCTTGAAATAAAAGGTGCAAGTGATACCTAAGAATGCTCTTGTGTTTAAAAATACCTGACGACAGTCTAATATCGAATGTGAAGGCACAGGCAGAGGAAAGGAGATAAGGACGCCTCGGTGAGGGCTGTTGTCCTGCCCTTTCTGCAAACGGTGGACTGTGAAAAAGACAAATACCTTGGGCGGGGAGGGGGGGGTCACACTGTTGCTATGGCAACACCCAAGCATTTTCATGGAAAGTGCGACTTTTCAGTCTGTGAACCTAATATTAACAATCAGCTAATTAAGGAATCCTATTCACATAAGCTGCTCAAGGTTGGTTATAACCTTGCGATCGGAAACGACAGCTCCCATTGGACAAAGAAAGACTGTCAAATCAGCAACACCACGGCTTTGGAAAGGGCAAAGATAGAGATTCTCTCAGGGCCAGGAACAAAGCCCTGCGACACACTGATTAGAGCCCAGTGAGGTCTGACACATGAACTGTAAGGTACTGGATTTACGTCCTACGTGGCTTAGTTTGTGGTCATTTCTCACAGTAGCATCAGGAAACTAACCCAGCACCCGGGGGTGGCCACGTGGGCAGCCTCAGAGTCCAGTTCGGATCTGCCCTGTGCCCCTGCCATGCTCCTCTGGAGGAGCCCAGACCTCTAACCCAGTAGACACTGGAATTTCAGGGACAGACCATGAACATTTGATAGGGTCCCGATGAATAAAGACACTTCCCGCCTCCCCGGGCTCCTGGGTCCACTTCTGCTTGCTATGGAATGCAAAAGACGAGAGGATGCCATATTCATGGAAGGACGAGTTCTTGGGTCAGAGGGCAAGCCACAAGGCAGGACAAGACCTTCTGTGCCTTCAGAGGACAGGCAGAAACAGGGCAGGTGGGACAGGCAAATCCAAAGTGAGCTTCCTGATGAGAGTGAAGTTCTGACAAGAAAAGGGGTCTTCATTCCACAGGCCCAATTCCAACCCCAGGAAAGGAGCTGGTTTGGTCCTATATGGTGTGTGCCCATGGAGGAGTGGGCTGCTCTGACTGGTCGGTCCTCCCAGGAGAGGCAGGCAGCAGCAGCGGGAGAAGGGGTGGTGGTCTCCACTTTCCGGAGGAAGGACGTGGAGGCAGGGAGGCCCAACCACGGGAAAAGGAGAGATGGACCCACCAGTTAGAGCACCCTTCTGCCACACAGGCCACCTGTTAATTATGCTAATTTAATCAGGGTTAGCCTCCAGTTCTACCTCTGCAGATAAAGGGGCTCTAAGCTGGCGGGAAGTTGTGGGCCAGGGCCTTGAGTGTATTTTGATACCAATCTAATCTGAAAGTCCAGAGTCGTCCATCTTACGAGGGTCTCACCATGATGTTAATATATTTCAATCAAGATACATTTTGGTCAAACCTCTGGATTTGAAAAACTGGATTGGATTAAGCATTAGGAGGTACAGCTAAAATTACTGAAAATGTTTACAAAATTTTATTCATTTTAATGTGATTTTGCCTTTTTATTCACCATGGAAGTGTAATCTTTGTTTTTAAAATTTTATTTTAATTTACTTTTAAAATGCACTCTACTTTTTATATTTTTAAAGAATAGTAAATGGAAAGCATCATATCACGCAGTTAACTACACACACAACGAAATCTGTGTGTCAAGGTAATATATTGAAATCAAAGTCATTTTCACTTATTTGGTGAGGATGGCCTCATTCTGGGTCAGGAATCTAAGGATAAAGCATTAAAAACCGTAATAATGTGGAGGTGGCTGTGGTGCCATGGAGGCCACAGTAGGTGCTAAGCTGCGTCCGGAGTCTCTGTGTCGGGAAGGATAGCAGAATCTGCCCCAAGGCCAGCACGGGTCCTAACAGCTCTGCTGTGTTCCCTGGTTGTGTTAGAACCTCCAGAGAGTAGTGTTGGGGGACCATTTGGAAAATGGCCTAAGAATATTTAAAAGTTTGATTTTTTTTTTTCCCTGAGAACCACTGCCTGTGCTATTTAACTCAAAACAAAATGAAGAGTTCCCAGAAATCTCTTTAATATCCAATGTTGAACCAAGTACAGCATCCTTACTTTAAGCATCCCGGTCCTCAACTTGAAGATCACCCATCTACAAACTCCCGGCTGCGGGGAGACCTTCGTCTGTTCAGGAAGACAGCAGCCACGTGACTGGCGAGGGCAGAGTCCAGGACGCCGAGGAGAGTGACCTTAAATCCTCTTGCTAACTCTGCCTTCCCTGAGAGGCATCTGTGGTATAGAACAGCCTTGTAATAAGAAAGTCCCCAGTTTTCCATGTTTAGTATCTCCCATTACCTATGGACCCCCAAGAAGAATGTAAGTGGACTTATCTTTAACAGGTTGGCTCCTACTGTCCCAAATCCAGTGTCAATTTCATAGATGCTCTAAATTACTTATAAGCCAGAAAAAACGGAGAGAATGCTCTTCCCCAGGTGCTCCACAGATTTCCTGGTGAGCGCGCTCGGCAGTGAGAGGGTTATTGGGGCTCTAGAGCAGACATTCACCACCGAGGGCTCTGCACCTTCTTATGATGTAGTTGCTTTTGAATTATCCCATAGATTTTTTTCCAAGAGATAAAATCATATGAAGATTAATTCTCTGAGTTTGGGAAAGCATATCTATCGTCTTGCACCTGAGTAGGTGTTTTAATCAGCTTTTTTGTCGCCGTGACCACAAGACCTGACCAGAGCAACACAAAGGAAGAGAAGTCTATTTTGGCTTATGATTTCTGAGATCTCAGTCCAGAGATGGACGACTCCAATCCTCTGGGGCTGAGCTGAGGCAGAATACCTGGTGGAAGGGCATTAAGGAGGAAAGCTTCTCAGGACATGGCCACCAGGAAGCAGAGAGCTCCACTCACTGGAGACAAAATATACACCCCAAGGGCACAACCCCAGCGGCCGACCTCTTCTAGCCACATCCTACCTTCCTTCAGTTACCACATATCGGGGATTAACTCACTGATTAGGCTAAGGCCCTCGGAACCCAATCTTTTCACCCCTGACAATTCTTGCATTGTCTCACACTGAGCTTTTGGGGTGCCTCGTGTCCAAACCATAACACTCCCATGAGAGGCACAGTATGTCAGGCAGGTTGGCTTAGCCTCTGGAGAGGAGAAGCCACTGCTCATGTCCCCAGAAAGCCACACGAAGGCAGGCGCAGAGGCTGTGGGCTGGAAAAGCTGGAACACTCACCAGTGTTCTGTGTGGAGCATTTCAGAGGCTGCCCCTCTTCCACCTGTTACCCCCAAACCACACAGAACCCCCGAATTTAGATACAATCCTTCAACAAAAAAGGAATCCAAAATCAAAGTTAAGTAAGTTCTCAGGAAAAGAAAATTGAATTCCTGAGTGCCTTGAATCCATGAACAGATATTCGCACTGTCATTTACGATCAGGGTGGGCGTGGGGGTCTAGCTCCTGGCCACAGCCCCACGAAGCTGCACCCCCACCAAACCTCACTGCAAGCTGGCCCCTGCATTTCCACACAGGCCTCTCTCACCTGAGTTGTCCCCAGGATTCCCCAGGGTCTAGAAACCTCCACACACCCTTCCCAGTGTCCACCTGGAGGCCCTGTGGGACAGTGGAGCACTTTGAAGGCACAGGGATGCAGGGAAGAAAACAGCCTTGTCCTGGTGGAAGAGCCCAGTGTCCCCGGGCTGTCCCAGCCTCCATGAAGGGCCGCCTGGTGCAGGTCGGCTCCCAGTGGTGTACCCTGGGGGGCTAGCAGCAAGAACCAGATGGGTTTGGTGATGGAGAGCCAGGCTCAGCCCTCAGGAGAAGAGCTGGACTCCAAGAGGACAGGCCCACCTGGAGAAAAGGTAGAGACAGGTACAGGATGAAGGTTGCTCGTATTCTCCTTGGCATCAGACGCTGGCAGTGCTGAACAATGTCAGTGATAAAAAAAATCTACTCTATGAAAAAATCTGATATAAAATTTTGAAGGGTTGGTGTGGTTACAGTTGGGTTTAGTTATTTTTAATTATTTTAATTTTGCACACACCACACACACACACACACACACACACACACACACATGCACACACATGCACATACACACACATCCATACACACATGCACATACATGCACATGCATATAAAAGCAGCTGAACCAAGCTTTATTGGATTTGGCTCTTGGGTGAAATTCCCAGCCCTCACGGGTAAAAGTCAGGGTGAGGAGCCGGAGAAAATCACATGTGGCCCTGCTGCCCAGGGTCTTTATAGGCCGGAATAGGTCGGGGAAGGCTTGAGGGTTTAGTGTCCCCCTGGGGTTGGCTGGGGACTCCGTTGATGGACGGGCAGTCGCAAGAAGCCACTCAGGTTTATCTGCTGGCGTCTGATTGGTTATTCTTTGGCGTTCACAGGCTGTCTAATGCCCCACTTGCTGCGCTTGCAGTGGGTTGCCTCCCATGCAGCCACTTAAATCCGACCTAACGCAAACCATAATAACGTAGCAGTGGGGTCCATTTTGACATATTCATACATGCACATCACAGGCTGCTCCATTTCAGTCCCCAGTACTTTCTCCTCCCCTCCCTCCTCCTTCCCCCATCCCTTTACTCTACATTAGTCTGAAACGTGCGTTTTTAGCAACTCAAGTGACTCTGATGCAAGGATCCTGGGAAAACACGGAGCCCCGCAAATGCCTCACCTGTTACTCCTCCTTGTCAAGCAGCCACGGTTCCTCCGGCCACGGGACTCATACTCTTCATATCCTAAATATGTTGAATGAAGATTCTTAGAGGCTGGTTCATTTTAGTTAGTTAAAATTAAGTTTTAAAATTAAAGTTCACATATTTTTATTTAGTTAGTTAGTTGATTTTTTTGGTGTTGGGGATCCAGGTCAGGGTCTCGTGCATGCTGAGCACACTCTACCGCTGAGCCCACCCTCTGTGCTCATGTCTTTTCTGACTGTCCAGCTGGCGTTCCTTTATGGGAAAAGGGGTCCCTGACCTCAAACAGTAAAGTGGAGTCTGCAGGTAGGACATGAAGGCTTCGGGAAGATTTGTGCCCCTTTTGCCCAATACCCAATACCTTACCTTTTTCGGGAAGCTGGGGTTTTCGGTGGGAGGAGGTAGGCGTGGCTGTCTCTACCTGCAGGGAGCTCCTGGGTCAGGTGGCGGAATCTCCTTGGAATCTGAAAGCTTTGGAAACACAGAGGCCTGGAGCCTGAGGGAGGCCATGTTCGGAACAGCAGGCTGTAATTCCCCAGGGGAGTCTCTGATTGGTGCTCTGAGAAAAATGGGCAGGTACCAACCTGCAGAATTGTTTTCCAACCTCTTTGTGCGTGATGGGATTAAAGTGGTGCCATTAAACTCTCTCACATCTGTGGGCTTAAACAACTGTGAATTATTTAGAATTAACATTCTGTCAGAGGCATTGAGGATTCATGGTGACGGCTCCTGGCAAGTGTATCTCTTGTATGTCTTTAGTATTGGTGGAGATCATCTGTCTACCTACACGTTTGTCCTCTCAATCAATGATTTGTTTATTAACTTTCCATCTGGTTTAAGGTGATAAAAGCCGAAGCGTGTGCACAAGAGAGTGCAATTTGGGATGGTCTGAATGATACCATTGTGGAAATCTCGTTGAGCAAGAGACCAAGCGCCCCTCGCAAGGTAGGGGAACTCAGGTTTATTACACCTGCGGACCCACATGAGCTAGCGCTCTGAAACTCTGAGCCCCGAGCTGAGGTCACATGGGGCTTTTGTGGGAAATTTGACATCATTTCTTAACCATGACAATATTGGTGGGTTTGAATTCTTGGTCCAGGTGACCAAGGACCATGCACAGGAATTCTTGCAATAAGCGGTTTATTGAAGCAGAACGAAGGCAGAGTAACATCTGCAGCGGCATGGGGAGGTGGCTTTTGTCGCCAGCGGCAGTGTCTCCAGATAACCTGAGCAAACACTCCTAAGAGCTGTAATTCAAACTAACATAGAAATGTTACCATTTAAACAAGTGTTTAAACAACGCTCTTACAGAACTCAGTTATTAAGTAACACTCTTAGAGACCAAAGCTATAAAGCCATATCTCCCTCTTCAATACTGCCTTTGCCTGAGCTCTCAGAAGAGAGACCATGCTCCGGAATTGACTTGCTTGTCCTGCAATGCTTCGACGATCCCCCTAGAAGCATCGTGCCTAACCCTAAGGCGGGGACTTGGGCAGGGGAGGAGGCGTGGGGGCAGGGGGCGCAGTGCGCTGTCACCCCAGAATGTAAGGCTGGATGGAACACGTCCTCACCTGTCCCGATGGAGAATCTGCACACTAACTTTGCAGTTCCCATGGGAACTGAATGTAAGTCACGGAAGTACAATTTTTAGAGTCTAACAAATACCTAGTGAAGGGAGTTTTTGTAATTATATCTCAACTTCATCAGTATTTGGGTGATGGATATAAGAAAAGGAGCAACGATTGGTTGTAGAATGAGAAGAAATGAAACAACCACCACTCAAATGGCTACAAGAAGACTATACATCAGGATGGGCAGCGTGGAGGAAAAGCCCCTGGAGGAAAAGGACTGTTTCAATATCATGTCACACTCTTTCAGGTGGCCTGGACCCTCCCTTGTCACCAATTATGTCACCACCCAATCACAATGGCAACCCATCCATCAAGACACTCACAAGGAAACCTCGCTGAGGGCCATTCACAGGGTAACAGCCAATTAAGAGGCCTGGACATTGAGCCAATTTTCCTAAAAATGCCAACTCTGAGTGGCACCATCCTCTATTTGACTGCTCCATGCAGTCCCTAGGCTGTCAATCAAAAGTCAGGGGCAAACCTGGGTGGGACTTTCTGAAACTTCCCTGGGACCCCCAATATAACTGGAGGGCAAGAGGGGCATTCGGTCCCCCTCTTCTCCCTTGAGAGCCTTTCCCCCTTTCCTGTCACTTCTAATAAACCCGAGAAGGGATCTGATTGGCACGTCTGAAACCTTTCAGGTGTGATCATGGACCTGGTGAGAAAGGATCGCCGGGGCTGACTCAGTTTCCTGGCAGCCGGTGCCTGGGAGTAGGAGGAGCCTGGCAGCAGGAGGAGCCCAGCAGCAGGAGGAGCCCAGACTGCAATTCTTTCAAGTTCCTGGGCAAAGTTGATGCTGCTGGTTTGAGAACCACATTCTGCAAGAGGTCTGCATGAGAGAAAGCTTTGCTAGTTCCTTACCCTACTTCTCCCCAGGGAGATGGAACATCAGAGGAAAGAAACACAGAATAGCTTGGTCTGATTCTTCATGAAGCCCTCAGTGGGTTCTCAACCAAGGCAGGAAGCCAAGGGCTCTCAAATCCCCAGGCGACTGACAAAGGAAGTTCTGAGTTAAGCTGGAGAGAGCGACAGATCTCAATCTATTACAGGCGCTCGAAATTTCATCACGTTCTCTCCTATATCAGACTGCAAGGAATGATGTCCTGAAACAATATTTAATTTTCTGAATCACTTTGAGTAGTTTGGTATGCGGGGGAACTGCTTTTTAAAACAGAAAGATTAAGAGGAGTTCTAAGTTGATAACTGGAAGTACCCAGAAACCACTTGGGATGCAGGAACTCACACAAGAAGCTTTATTAGCAGACAAACAGAGTGCTTGCTCTTAAGGGCGAGCGAGAGAGAGAAAGAGCAAGAGAGTAAGAGTCAGTGAGAGAGGAAAGGGTGCGAATAGCAGGGGATTGCCCTTGAACAGTGAAGGCCGGGCTAACTGGACCAATGACTGACAAGAAAGTTCACAATCTAGATTACAACATGGTGTGTGGGAGGGGGCAGGATCAGGGGAGAAGTAGCCGCAGCCTTGTTCCTTAAAATAGCATAATAATATCATTGTCCAGAAAAGCTCAAGACTTCTGGCAGATTAGAACTCAATTTACAGTTGTTCGTTTTGCAAGTTGTTTTTAAAAATACATCTCTTAGAGGATTCTTGCAAATCTGTTATGTAAAATACATAATCACCTAATGATTTTGTGTTCTTTCCACCCTGGAGTTGGACAATTTAAGAGTATCCCTTACGAGGAAAAGTCATTGCTGCTGACTCGTGGGCAGCAGGTGAAGTGACCCCGACCAAGAACAGCCACAACCTGCTTCTCTGGCCACATGGCTCCCCTCCCCCTGGCTCACAGCTGGGCTCCAGCTGCAGCCAGGTGAGCCTCCCTCCTCTGTGCCTTCGAGGGGGCCTGCCCAGCTCCCCTCCCCCCTCCCTCCTCTTCCTCCTCCCCCGTAAGACCACCCTGGTGGCCACCTCCTTTGGAGAGGTTGGACCTCAGGCAGGACCCTGCCAATGTCACTTCCACTGCTCACAACGGGTGGGTTGTGACCGCCTGCTACGGTGTGCATCTTGCTCACTAAGTTATGGGTTTCTCTTACGGCAGAGGCCACGGAATTTCTATCGGAATGCCTAGCGTTTGCCGGCTTACAGTGAATATTTGTTTACTGAGTGAGCATATGAGATGCCAGTGTTACTTAGGAGAAAGGTTAACGTGAACTTATTTGTCTCGGCCTGAAAAGGTGTTTTCATGCCACGTGTTCCAACTCTGTAGTCCGTGACTGGATCCCTGTCCAGATGTCTGCAGTTCTAATTTGTACTGGTGGGTGGTTGCTGTGCATGCACTTGAGTTTGACCTGGACATGCAGAATTAAGAGAATCGTATTTCCTGGTTGATTACGCACTCCTACACTATATCCATGAGCAACCCCTTTTATTTTCAAATGTTATTCAAAAATCAAAATTACATACAAAAGAATACCCTGAAAGTCTGACCCCTTTGTCCTCTGATCGGCCCTATTCGTCCCCACCTCTAAATATGACCGTTTTAACTATTTCCTGATGTATACCTTCCGTGCTTTCAAATGTTCGGTATCTGGTGGGTTTTCACGGTGACCTGGGTTTTGCTCACTTCATCCTGTCTCAGAGTGACGAGGTTCCACGTGGAGATCCTGTGATACTGCTGTGGCTTCGCTCTGCACCTCCTGTCGGGTTTGGATGGCAGGGAGACCCAGCTGTGAGCAGCAGTTCACCCCTAGTCTCATTGGCATCTTGCAAGAGCTTATCAGCATATCAGAGACCTTCACCAGGGAGAGGCAGGTCCGTCTTGTGGATTTACCGAGGACAAACACTTCTAAGCTGAGGCTCATTTGCAGGTTCCCACCTCCCTTCTCGCCTGAATATTTCAGTAACAACAGATTACCCAAAAGACTGTTGAGTCACAAGTTTCCCATGGGAGCTGCTCTCAGGCAGGAAAACACCTCTTACAACGAATGATGCTGGTGTACACCACTCACCCAGAGAAGACTCCCAAAGCCTGGAGTCAGGTGCATTCCAAGTCCCACGAGCTCCCTTGGGGCGGACAACCCCAGAGGAACATCTGCTGTCACCACAAGTGTAGGACCAGATGTTATCAGGAAAGGTCAGTGAAAGTTGGAGAGTGAGTTGGAAACACGAAGTCTTCAAAGAAATGAGAACGGTCTTAAGGGTTGGGGAAATGATCTTTTGTAATGCATTGTGGATAATATTGGAGAGGAGCTTCAAAGGGGGCCCGAGGGACGTTTCCGGGCGAGACACTTCTTGTGGCATGGTGCAGCTTTTATCAGTGACTAACAAAACTCGACATCAGTGGATCCTAAATAATTCTTTACAACTGGGCACTGCAGAAATTAGGAACTTCTCCAAAGTCCTAATATTTCCTTCTCTTATGAGTGGTAAGACTTTTCAAAATTTGTTTTAATTAGTTATGCATGACAGTAGAATGCACTTCGACACGTCATATATACATGGAATATAACTTCTCTTTCTTCTGGTTGTACATGATGTAGAGTTACAATGGTTGTGTAATCATACATGTACATAGGGTAATAATGTCCAATTCATTCTACTATCCTTTATATCCCCATATCCCCTCCTCTCCTTTCCCTTTTTCTACCTAATCCAAAGTACCTCTATTCTTCCCTAGCCACAAGCCCCCTTATTGTGAATTAGCATCCACATATCTGAGAGAACATTCACCTTTGTTTTTTGGGAATTGACTTATTTCACTTAGCATGATATTCTCCAACTCCATCCATTTACCAGCAAATGCCATAATTTCATTCTTCTTTAAGGTTGAGTAATATTCCATCGTATATATACCACATTTTCTTTATCCATTCATCTGTTGAAGGGCACCTATGTTGGTTCCATAACTTAGCTACTGTGAATGAGCTGCTATAAACATTGATGTGGCTGTGTCACTGTAGTATGCTGGTTTTAAGTCCTTTGGGTATATGCCAAGGAGTGGGATAGCTGGGTCAAATAGCTGGGTCTAAGTTTTCTGAGGAATCTCTATACTGTTTTCCATAGTGGTTGCAGCCATTTGCAATCCCACCAGCAATGTGTGAGTGGACCTTTCCCCCACATCCTGGCCAACATTTATTGTTACTTGTGTTCTTGATAATTGCTATTCTGACTAGAGTGAGATGAACTCTCAGTGTAGTTTTAATTTGCATTTCTCTAATTGTAGAGATATTGAACATTTATTTTGGCCATATGTAACAAGAAAACTAGCTGAGTCTCTGATTTTAATCTGTAAATTGTAGACACATATAATTCTTACAGATCTTATGAATTCATAGGAAAAATACAATTAGCAATTAGGTTATACAAAAAAGCAATTAAGTAACACTACTAGGACTTCTCTTTCTACCGTTGGAGTGGAGGATCTAGAAGTAAAAGAGACGGTGGTGGGTTTAGTAGTGTTCTCACTAAGCCTATCCTCCAATCTCTGCAAGCCATGAACTAGGAAGAGGATCTTTACAGATCAAATGAAGTTGAGAATCTCAAGATGAGATCATCTTGGATTACCTGGGTGGGTCCTTGTGTTAGGCAGCTTTCTGTGGCTGTGATCAAAACACGTGGCAAGGACAGCTTAGAGGTGGGAATGCTCATCTGGGGCTCAGTTTCGGGAGTTCAGTCCGTGGATGACCAACTCCACTGCTCTGGGCCTGAGGTGAGGCGGAGCATCATGGGGAGGCTGTGGTGTGGTGGAGGAAATCCGCCTTGCTCATGGCAGTTGGAAAGGAGGGGCGGGAGAGCCTTCTGAGGGCCTTCAGGAGAACCAGCCTGACAGCAC